>NC_135813.1:79883127-79930627 GCF_964213995.1 Mustelus asterias
TGCCACAGTGCAGGTGGTGGTCATTGTCGGAAGGTCAGGAGAGGATCTCAGTGACTCAGGCCACAGGTCAGTCATACGGGGGTTGGGTTTTGTGTTCTGGGGGCAATGGGGAGTGGGACTGCAGGTGGATCAGCAGCAATGGCAGAGCAGGTGACTCACAGAGCCTCCACCAACGCCAAATCCCTGGTAAAGGTATTGAGCCCCTCTGGTGGACCACCCCTCCCCACCCCACCCCCCCTCCCCACCCCACCCTCCCCACACCCTACCCCCCCACCCCACCCCCCCCACCCTACCCCCCACCCCCCCCCCCACACCCTCCCACCCCACCCCCCACACCCTCCCCACCCCACCCCCCCACACCCTCCCCCCCACACCTCCCCCCCCCACATCCCCTCCACATCCCCTCCACACCCCCACATCCCCCCCACATCCCCCCCACAGCCCCCCCACGTCCCCCCCACTCCCCCCACGTCCCCCCCACGTCCCCCCACTTGTTTCCCCCCACACCCCCCCCCACACCCCCCCCCACCCCCCCCACACCCCCCCCACACCCCCCCCCACCCCCCCCCCCCCCCACCCCCACCACCCCCCACACCCCCCCCCACACCCCCCCCCCACACCCCCACACACCCCCCCACACCCCCCCCCCACACCCCCCCACACCCCCCCCCACACCCCCCCACCCCACCCCCCCCCCCACACCCCCCCCCCCCCACACCCCCCCCACACCCCCCACCCCCCCCCACACACACCCCCCCCACACCCCCCCCCACACCCCCCCCCACCCCCCCCCACACCCCCCCCACACCCCCCCCCACCCCCACCCCCCCCCCCCCACACCCCCCCCACACCCCCCCCACACCCCCCCTCACACCCCCCTCACACCCCCCCTCACACCCCCCCTCACACCCCCCCTCACACCCCCCCTCACACCCCCCCTCACACCCCCCCTCACACCCCCCCTCACACCCCCCCTCACACCCCCCCTCACACCCCCCCTCACACCCCCCCTCACACCCCCCCTCACACCCCCCTCACACCCCCCTCACACCCCCCTCACACCCCCCCTCACACCACACCCCCCCTCACACCCCACTCACACCCCCCCTCACACCCCCCTCACACCCCACTCACACCCCCCTCACACCCCCCTCACACCCCCCTCACACCCCCTCACACCCCCCTCACACCCCACCCCACACCACCCTCACACCACCCTCACACCACCCTCACACCACCCTCACACACCCTCACACCACCCTCACACCCCCCTCACACCCCCCTCACACCCCCCTCACACCCCCCTCACACCCCCCTCACACCCCCCTCACACCCCACCCCACACCCCCCCCACACCCCCCCACACCCCCCCCACACCCCCCCACACCCCCCACCCCCACACCCCCACACCCCCCCACACCCCCCACACCCCCCCACACCCCCCCACACCCCCCCACACCCCCCCACACCCCCCCACACCCCCCCACACCCCCCCACACACCCCCCCTCACACCCTCCCCACACCCTGCCCCACATCCCATCTCACACCCTCTCACCCCACTCCCCACACCCCCCTCACACCCTCCCCACATCCCCCACAGCCCCCCCTTCCCCCCACAGCCCCCCCATCCCCCCACAGCCCCCCCACACACCCCCACACCACGCCCCACACCCCCCCACACACCCCCCACACACCCTCCCACCCCACTCCCCACACCCCCCACATACCCCCCCACACACCCCCCCACACACCCTCCCACCCCACTCCCCCACACACCCCCCCACACACCCCCCCTCACACCCACCCCTCACACCCCCACCCCGGATGATGACAAACTGGCCGCTTGGTTTCTGCTGTTGTGCATCCCCTTGGTGATTGGCCCTCCTCCTGAGGATTATAACCAATGGCGGTGGGACGAGAGCCTAAAGTGCTCAGTATTTGGCCATTGAAGGGCTTGAATAGATGGCGGGTGTTGACCTGAATCTTCCGGTGAAGATCTGAATCGTGAATGAGGCGGGAAGACTGCAGATTTCCAGTTTAATTATGGCTCCATGATTGGCTGTTGGCAGCAATCAAACTTTTACATTTTTCTCATATTTCAGAAACCAAGGGATGAGGAAGAAGCTGATTTTGTTTTTCAAACGAAGGAATCACGCTCGGAAACAGTGGGTAAGTTCAATTCCCAACTCTGATTTCTTATTTATTTGCCTTTTGGTTCTTGTCTCATTTCCCAAATAATTCCAGTTTTTGCAATCTGGAAGCCAAAGTCCAGACGGCGAGGAAGGATCACTGGACAGAACAGTCCAGAAGGCCATTCAGCCCAGTGTGTCTCTGCTCACTGATGGATGGAGTGATTCAATTAGCCTCCCTGTCGTGAGCATTTCCCCCATGCCCAACTCAACATCTGGCTGTACTTCAGGGTGGGGGAGGGACCAGTTTAGGGGGTGGAGGTGGGGAGAGAAGTCAATGGGGGTCGGGTCAGGATGGGGTGAAAGGTCAGTGTTGGGGTCGAGTGCCTGATATAGCTGTGTTTGAAAAAGCAGCCCGCTTGATTGCTACCCCGTCCACAAACATTCACTCCCTCCGCCACCGACACTCAGTGGCAGCCGTGTGTACCATCGATAAGATGCACTGCAGCAACTCACCAAGGCTCCTTAGACAGCACCTTCCAAACTCACAACCTCGACCATCTAGAAGGACAGGAGCAGCAGATACCTGGGAACACCAGCACCCAGAGGTTCCCCTCCGAGCCACTCACCATCCTGACTCGGAAATATATCCCCGTTCCTTCACTGTCACTGGGTCAAAATCCTGGAACACCCTCCCTAACAGCACTGTGGGTGTACCTACACCTCACAGACAGCAGCGGGTCAGGAAGGCAGCTCACCCCCACCTTCTGAAGGGGAGTTAGGGATGGGCAATAAATGCTGGCCCAGCCAGCGACGCCCGTGAATGGATAATGACGAGTGTCAGAGCGGGTCAGGAAGCCACTCCCCAGGGAGGCCTCTCCGTGTCCCAGCTTGTCGGCCAGCGCTGACGCTGACATTCAATCCTTTTGGAATCTGCCCAATCCCCGCCCTTTCTCTGGATCTGAGCCGAGACGTCCCACAGGAGGAAACTTCAAAAACTTTAAAGCAAAAACCTTCACTGTGACCTTTGTGATTCTGGACTGTTCCTGAACCATTCAAATCATGGAATCCCGACAGTGCAGAAGGAGGCCATTCGGCCCATTGAGTCTGCACCGACCACAATCCCACCCAGGCCCTTTCCCCATAACCCCACACCGGGGAATTGAATCTTTCTCAGAGCAGCAACCTGTAGAAAGAGGATTAGGTGGAAGAAAGGAGCTTGTGGGCCGGTGATAATGTCACTGGACATTATCCCAGCAATTTCATTGGTTACTTGATCCACCATGTGATCACTTTGTTGAGTTCATGGCTGTGGTGAGATTTGAACTCACGACCTGTGGTTGTTGTTGTTGAGCAAGAACTATGATAATCACTACAGTCATGTGGATTTCACTGCACTGTTTACTGGACAGGGGGTGAAAACCTCCTCTTTTACCCAATGTGAGTCAGGAAGACAGCGAGAGGAATCAGGAGATAGAGAGATGGTGTTATAGAATCATAGAAGCAGAGAAAATAGGAGCAGGAGGAGGTCATCCGGCCCTTTTGAGTCTTCAAGCTTTGACAAAGGGTCATCTGGACTCGAAACGTCAGCTCTTTTCTCTCCTTTCAAATGCTGCCAGACCTGCTGAGATTTTCCAGCATTTCTCTTTCAGTTCCTTCCTGCATCTACCCTATCTAGTCCTGTTAGAATTTTATAGGTTTCTGTGAGATCCCCACTCATTCTTCTAAACGCCAGCGAATATAATCCTAACCGACCTAATCTCTCCTTGTACGTTAGTCCCACCATCCCCAGAATCAGTCTGGTAAACCTTCGCTGAACTCCCTCTAAAGCAAGAACATCCTTCCTCAGAAAAGGAGACCAAAACTGCACACAATACTCTCGGTGTGGCCTCACCAAGGCCCTGTGTAATTGCGACAACACATCCCTGCTCCTGTACTCGAAACCTCTCGCAATGAAGGCTAACAGACCAGTTGCCTTTTTCACTGCCTGCTGGGAATTGGAAGAGGAAAGAAAGGAAACATTTATTCTTCAAAATTGGTTTAGGTTTATAAAAAGGACATTCCAGCTCAGGGACATGTCTGATTGGCTCCAGGCTCTGCCCTGTTGGAGATGAGATGTGGAAATGGATTCTCTGCCTGGACAATGTGTTCCATTGGCAGAGGAAATCTCCCTCTCTTCACAACACACAGGGCTTTTCAGCGAATTGGTGAGCGGGTGAGGGAGGGAGTGAGCGGGTGAGGGAGGGAGTGAGCGGGTGAGGGAGGGAGTGAGCGGGTGAGGGAGGGAGTGAGCGGGTGAGGGAGGGAGTGAGCGGGTGAGGGAGGGAGTGAGCGGGTGAGGGAGGGAGTGAGCGGGTGAGGGAGGGAGTGAGCGGGTGAGGGAGGGAGTGAGCGGGTGAGGGAGGGAGTGAGCGGGTGAGGGAGGGAGTGAGCGGGTGAGGGAGGGAGTGAGCGAGTGAGGGAGTGAGTGGATGAGTGAGTGGGTGAGTGGCCGAGGGAGGGAGAACTTGAGTGAGGGTGAGAGAGGGAGGGAGGGAATAGCTTTGATGGAAAGAGCCCCAAACAGAGACAGTACTCTCCGTGGTTATGTGAGTGGTTGTTTGTTGAGCTGAATTGAGTGAGAGGATTGTCCTGACTTCTGTCCTTTCGTCCTTTTACAGGAACAGAAGTTCTGCCAACGCTATGACCAACTGATGGAAGCTTGGGAAAAAAAGGTTGAACGGATTGAGAATAACCCAAGGCGACGGGCGAAGGAAAACAAGGTGCGGGAATACTACGAGCGTCAGTTTCCAGAGATCCGCAAACAGCGGGAGCTGCAGGAACGTATGCAGAGGTACAAAACATTCAGAAAACGTTTAGTGTTCACTGTTCAAAACAAGAACTTGCCTGAAATGTCCCTTAATCCATTACACAAGCTCCAAACATAGAACTGGAATCAAATGGGAACATGAAGACTCCACACAGACAGTGACCCAAGCCAGGAATCGAACCCGAGTCCCTGGTGCTGTGAGGCAGCAGTGCTGACCACTGTGTCACCGTGCCACCCTTTACACAAACTCCATACATGGAACTGGGATGAGATGAGTTGACTGCAGAGTCATCGCTGAATATTTCACACCAACACAAACAAATCTTCACTTTAAAGATTTCTTCATCTTCCAGCATTAGGAACAGATCTTTTCAGTTCCGGATATAAGTGGAGTGTAACCTGATAACTCGGATTCACGGTTATAACACTTTAACAAGGATTTCTGCTGAGGGGGGAAGAAGCCTTTAATAAACCAAAATATTTTACTCATTCCAAACTAAACCAGGTTTAACATTAGTGTTAAACATTAGTGTTGTCTAATCTCTGAGACCTGTTTGTATCCTGGGTGATTTTAGTAAGAGATTGACAACTGCTATTCAATACTAAACATGGCAAAATCCACACACTCAGCACTGAGTGAGAATGTTTCACTCATTATCCTCGTGGTGAATGGATTGGAGCTCGGAATATGTTTTGACAATGGGGGAGGGGGGGGGGCAGTGGATTTGAAGATTTGGGATGTTTTGCTGGCTTCAGGATCATGTGGAAAAGGATTTTGGATATTAGGTGAGTTTCCAGGTTTCAGTGGATAGAGGATAATCTTGTTTGACAGACTTTGCCTTTGCTTTGTCCACATGGGAACAGAAACAGCTGTGAGAAGGTGTCAGTTTAGAGAACATTTCAATGCAATAAACAGCCCTGGGCAGTCTGTCTGCCGTGGATCTCGGAGAGCCAGCTGGATATGAGGTTTACTTTTGCTGTGGTGTTTTTTTTCAGCAGAGGGGGACAGAGAGGTTCCAATTTCTCTGCAACTATAGCTCGGAGTGAACACGAGATCTCCGAGATTATCGACGGACTTTCAGAACAAGAGGTGAGTTTTCACTTTTCTGATATCCCAATTTCTGACCTCTGCCATTCCCTAGGGATTTGTCACAGGTTGTGTCTATAGTCCCAGGGGACAGGAATGATTGGAGATTGTAGAGCTTGCAGCCGAGAGCTCTGTACGGGTGTTTGCCAGCGAGGACCACTCGATGTCCAGCTCCCCCTCTCAGCAGTGTGGGCACAGAGCAAGTTCGAATCTCCCACCGATGTGTCCTAACCCTCCATTGGCCAGGGGTCAAAGGTTAATCGCCCCGGCACTGCAACAATAAATCAAAGGCCCAAAACAAATCTTTCCTTACTCTCTTTGAATGTTTTCATTTATGAGTTTCGACAAAGATTGAAAATTCTGAGTAGAATAAGTCTGGGAGTTAGCTGTAAAGCACAAAATAAAGTAAAGCAGAACCACAAACCTGCGGTGAACACAAAAAGGACCCAACTGGGACAATGCAGTGATGGACCCACTCAGGGGCTTGCTTTATACAGGGCTCGGTATACGAGCTCTACCTGATGAGGTAATTACCAATCCCCAGAGAGCTCGTATTTAACAAGGCCTACAGGGAGGTCAATCACTGATTTCCCTGCAAGTCCTGGGGGTGATCACACTGAGGGAGGGAAAGGCATTTGCTGAAATAAGTGATTCCTGAATCGATGTGTTTGGCAGTTTCAGGCGAAACAGATTTTGGGAGAATTTGTGGGAATGGACATTGAGGAGCCTGTGGGAACCTCAAACTCAACGTGGACAGAATGATAACACAATAATGTGCACAAATTTTTACAAGTTTCAGAAAAGCTCCCCGTAATCTCCCTCTCGGTTCAGTCTGTCCCCGTCGACAGTTTGTATAGATCCCAATGCAGCCAATCAGGCAGCAGCGGGCTCCACACAATGAGGGCAGCTGCCTTTCTGGAGGAGGAGACTGAGTGGATGGGGGGGTTTGAGTGGGTGCTGCTCCGCTGGACCCCCCCGCTGGGCTCTCGAACAGAGTTGGCAACACGGGTCCCGTCCAAAACCACACCAACACCAGGGCAATGAGGAAAGATCCATTTGGCCTCCCCCAATGGGAAAGGGTATTGGGAAGTGATGAACTGTAACCTGCAGTGCAGAAATGGCCTCCAATCAATGCACAGCGAGTCTTCTCAGTTCTGAGACTGAGCATTTTCCAACATTGAGCACGCAGCAACTTCTCAACTGATATTCACACACATAACATCATTCCAAAATTCCTCACTGTGTTAGTGTCATTCCCACATTCCTCGCTGTGTTAGTGTCATTCCCAAATTCCTCACTGTGTTAATGTCATTCCCACATTCCTCGCTGTGTTAGTGTCATTCCCACATTCCTCACTCTGTTCATGTCATTCCCACATTCCTCACTGTGTTAGTGTCATTCCCACATTCCTCACTGTGTTAGTGTCATTCCCACATTCCTCGCTGTGTTAGTGTCATTCCCACATTCCTCACTCTGTTCATGTCATTCCCACATTCCTCACTGTGTCAGTGTCATTCCCACATTCCTCACTGTGTTAGTGTCTTTCCCACATTCCTCATTGTGTTAGTGCCATTCCCAAATTCCTCACTGTGTTAGTTTCCTTCCAAAATTCCTTATTGTGTTAGTGTCATTCCCACATTCCTCACTGTGTTAGTGTCATTCCCAAATTCCTCAGTGTGTTAGTTTCCTTCCAAAATTCCTTATTGTGTTAGTATCATTCCCACAATCCTCACTCTGTTCATGTCATTCCCACAATCCTCACTGTGTTAGTATCATTCCCACAATCCGCACTGTGTTAGTGTCATTCCCACATTCCTCACTGTGTTCATGTCATTCCCACATTCCTCACTGTGTTAGTGTCATTCCCACATTCCTCACTGTGTGAGTGTCATTCCCACCTTCCTCACTGTGTCAGTGTCATTCCCACAATGGCAGAACCATAAAGGGTGTAGATACGCAGAGGGACCTGGGTGTGCAAGTCCACAGATCCTTGAACGTGACGTCACAGGTGGAGAAGGCGGTGAAGAAGGCATATGGCATGCTTGCCTTTATAGGACGGGGCATAGAGTATAAAAGTTGGGGTCTGATGTTGCAGATGTATAGAACGTTGGTTCGGCCGCATTTGGAATACTGCGCCCAGTTCTGGTCGCCACACTACCAGAAGGACGTGGAGGCTTTGGAGAGAGTGCAGAGGAGGTTTACCAGGATGTTGCCTGGTATGGAGGGGCTTAGTTATGAGGAGAGATTGGGTAAACTGGGGTTGTTCTCACTGGAAAGATGGAGGATGAGAGGTGACCTAATAGAGGTGTATAAAATTATGAAAGGCATAGATAGGGTGAACGGTGGGAAGCTTTTTCCCAGATCGGTTGTGACGTTCATGAGGGGTCATAGGTTCAAGGTGAGGGGGGGGGAGGTTTAACATGGATATCAGAAGGACTATTTTACACAGAGGGTGGTGGGGGCCTGGAATGCGCTGCCGGGCAAGGTGGTGGAGGCGGACACACTGGGAACGTTTAAGACTTATCCAGATAGCCACATGAACGGAGTGGGAATGGAGGGATACAAAAGAATGGTCCAGTTTGGACCAGGGAGCAGCGCGGGCTTGGAGGGCCGAAGGGTCTGTTCCTGTGCTGTATTGTTCTTTGTAATCCTCACTGTGTTAATGTCATTCCCACGCTCCTCACTGTGTTAATGTCATTCCCACATTCCTCACTGTGTTAATGTCATTCCCACATTCCTCACTGTGTTAATGTCATTCCCACATTCCTCACTGTGTTAGTGTCATTCCCACATTCCTCACTGTGTTAGTGTCATTCCCACATTCCTCACTGCGTTAGTGTCATTCCCACATTCCTCACTGTGTCAGTGTCATTCCCACATTCCTCACTATGTTAATGTCATTCCCACATTCCTCACTGTGTTAGCGTCATTCCCACATTCCTCACTGTGTTAGCGTCATTCCCACATTCCTCACTGTGTTAGTGTCATTCCCACATTCCTCACTGTGTTAGTGTCATTCCCACATTCCTCACTCTGTTAATGTCATTCCCACAATGCTCACTGTGTTAGTGTCATTCCCACATTCCTCACTCTGTTAATATCATTCCCACAATCCTCACTGTGTCAGTGTCATTCCCACACTCCTCACTGTGTTAGTGTCATTCCCACACTCCTCACTGTGTTAGTGTCATTCCCACATTCCTCACTGTGTTAGCGTCATTCCCACATTCCTCACTGTGTTACCGTCATTCCCACATTCCTCACTGTGTTAGCGTCATTCCCACATTCCTCACTGTGTTAGCGTCATTCCCACAATCCTCACTGTGTTAGTGTCATTCCCACAATCCTCACTGTTAGTGTCATTCCCACATTCCTCACTGTGTTAATGTCATTCCCACATTCCTCACTGTGTTAGTGTCATTCCCACATTCCTCACTGTGTTCCTGTCATTCCCACATTCCTCACTGTGTTTCCTGTCATTCCCACATTCCTCACCGTGTTAGCATTCCCACATTCCTCACTGTGTTAGTGTCATTCCCACATTCCTCACTGTGTTAGTGTCATTCCCACATTCCTCACTGTTTTAGTGTCATTCCCACATTCCTCACTGTGTTAGCATTCCCACATTCCTCACTGTGTCAGTGTCATTCCCACATTCCTCACCGTGTTAATGTCATTCCCACATTCCTCACTGTGTTAGTGTCATTCCCACATTCCTCACTGTGTTAGTGTCATTCCCACATTCCTCACTGTGTCAGTGTCATTCCCACATTCCTCACTGTGTTAGCATTCCCACATTCCTCACTGTGTCAGTGTCATTCCCACTTTCCTCACTGTGTTTGTGTCATTCCCACTTTCCTCACTGTGTTTGTGTCATTCCCACATTCCTCACTCTGTTCATGTCATTCCCACATTCCTCACTCTGTTAATGTCATTCCCACATTCCTCACTCTGTTAATGTCATTCCCACATTCCCCACTGTGTCAGTGTCATTCCCACATTCCTCACTGTGTCAGTGTCATTCCCACATTCCTCACTGTGTTAATGTCATTCCCACATTCCTCACTGTGTCAGTGTCATTCCCACATTCCTCACTGTGTCAGTGTCATTCCCACATTCCTCACTCTGTTAATGTCATTCCCACATTCCTCACTGTGTCAGTGTCATTCCCACATTCCTCACTGCGTTAGTGTCATTCCCACAATCCTCACTGTGTTAGTGTCATTCCCACATTCCTCACTTTGTTAATGTCATTCCCACATTCCTCACTGTGTTCCTGTCATTCCCACATTCCTCACTGTGTTCCTGTCATTCCCACATTCCTCACTGTGTTAGCATTCCCACATTCCTCACTGTGTTAGTGTCATTCCCACATTCCTCACTGTGTTAGCATTCCCACATTCCTCACTGTGTTAGTGTCATTCCCACATTCCTCACTGTGTTACTGTCATTCCCACATTCCTCACTGTGTTACTGTCATTCCCACATTCCTCACTGTGTTACTGTCATTCCCACATTCCTCACTCTGTTAATGTCATTCCCACATTCCTCACTGTGTTAGCATTCCCACATTCCTCACTGTGTTAGCATTCCCACATTCCTCACTGTGTCAGTGTCATTCCCACATTCCTCACTGTGTTAATGTCATTCCCACATTCCTCACTGTGTCAGTGTCATTCCCACATTCCTCACTGTGTCAGTGTCATTCCCACATTCCTCACTGTGTTAGCATTCCCACATTCCTCACTGTGTCAGTGTCATTCCCACATTCCTCACTGTGTTTGTGTCATTCCCACATTCCTCACTGTGTTCATGACATTCCCACATTCCTCACTCTGTTAATGTCATTCCCACATTCATCACTCTGTTAATGTCATTCCCACATTCCTCACTGTGTCAGTGTCATTCCCACATTCCTCACTGTGTCAGTGTCATTCCCACATTCCTCACTGTGTTAATGTCATTCCCACATTCCTCACTGTGTCAGTGTCATTCCCACATTCCTCACTGTGTCAGTGTCATTCCCATATTCCTCACTCTGTTAATGTCATTCCCACATTCCTCACTGTGTCAGTGTCATTCCCACATTCCTCACTGCGTTAGTGTCATTCCCACATTCCTCACTGTGTCAGTGTCATTCCCACGTTCCTCACTGTCAGTGTCATTCCCACATTCCTCACTGCGTTAGTGTCATTCCCACATTCCTCACTGTGTCAGTGTCATTCCCACATTCCTCACTGTGTCAGTGTCATTCCCACATTCCTCACTGTGTTAATGTCATTCCCACATTCCTCACTGTGTCAGTGTCATTCCCACATTCCTCACTGTGTCAGTGTCATTCCCATATTCCTCACTCTGTTAATGTCATTCCCACATTCCTCACTGTGTCAGTGTCATTCCCACATTCCTCACTGCGTTAGTGTCATTCCCACATTCCTCACTGTGTCAGTGTCATTCCCACGTTCCTCACTGTCAGTGTCATTCCCACATTCCTCACTGCGTTAGTGTCATTCCCACATTCCTCACTGTGTCAGTGTCATTCCCACATTCCTCACTGTGTTAGTGTCATTCCCACATTCCTCACTGTGTCAGTGTCATTCCCACATTCCTCACTGTGTTAATGTCATTCCCACATTCCTCACTGTGTCAGTGTCATTCCCACATTCCTCACTGTGTCAGTGTCATTCCCACATTCCTCACTGTGTTAATGTCATTCCCACATTCCTCACTGTGTCAGTGTCATTCCCACATTCCTCACTGTGTCAGTGTCATTCCCACATTCCTCACTGTCAGTGTCATTCCCACATTCCTCACTGTGTCAGTGTCATTCCCACATTCCTCACTGTGTCAGTGTCATTCCCACATTCCTCACTCTGTTAATGTCATTCCCACATTCCTCACTGTGTCAGTGTCATTCCCACATTCCTCACTGTGTCAATGTCATTCCCACATTCCTCACTCTGTTAATGTCATTCCCACATTCCTCACTGTGTTAGCATTCCCACATTCCTCACTGTGTCAGTGTCATTCCCACATTCCTCACTCTGTTAATGTCATTCCCACATTCCTCACTGTGTTAGCATTCCCACATTCCTCACTGTGTCAGTGTCATTCCCACATTCCTCACTGTGTTAGCATTCCCACATTCCTCACTGTGTCAGTGTCATTCCCACATTCCTCACTGTGTTAATGTCATTCCCACATTCCTCACTGTGTTCATGTCATTCCCCCATTCCTCACTCTGTTAATGTCATTCCCACATTCCTCACTGTGTTAGCATTCCCACATTCCTCACTGTGTCAGTGTCATTCCACATTCCTCACTGTTTTAGTGTCATTCCCACATTCCTCACTGTGAGTGTCATTCCCACATTCCTCACTGTGTTCCTGTCATTCCCACATTCCTCACTGTGTGAGTGTCATTCCGGACACTGAGATATTGATTTCTCTTCCCTGCAGAACATTGAGAAGCAGATGCGACAATTGGCTGTTGTGCCCCCGATGATGTTTGATGCTGAACAGCAGCGCGTTCGGTTTATCAACATGAACGGCCTGATGGAAGATCCCATGAAGGTTTACAAAGAGCGGCAGTTTCTGAATCACTGGCAGGATGAGGAGAAAGAGCTCTTCAGAGAGAAGTGAGGATGAATAATCACTCTGACCCCAGACCCCTAACCTCTGACCCCAGACCCCTAACCTCTGATCCCAGACCCCTCACCTCTGACCCCAGACCCCTAACCTCTGACCCCCAGACCCCTGACCAAACCAGGTTGATGTCGTAGATTGGTGATGGTTCAAAGTAGTTTGTTTATATCGGGCTTGTCGGGGGGGTGGGTGGGTTGTTTTGGGTGGGGGTGGTTTTGGGGGGGGGGGGGGCGCATTTCAGAAAAGACTGGGAAAGAGCCTGGCTTACGCCCACTCACTCTTTCTCTCCCTCCCCTCACTCTCTCTCCCTCTCTCTCTCCCTCACTCCTGTCTGGTGCTCTCTGCTCTCAGGACCTGACCTTTAACCTTTACCTGTGCATATTGATGCACCATCAATCGAACAAAGACTAGTTTGTGTGCAAGAACAAATAGGCTTTTATTAGCAAAAGACTTGGAGCACCCCCATGCCGATGAACTGGTCCAGACTGAGGCAGGGGGGTGGGGAACAGTCGCCTTTATACCTGGACCGGGGGGGGAGGAGTCCCGGGCAGGGCCGGCAGGGACGTGTCCAGACATGTCACTCACACACAGGCAATAAGCTAACAGTGGTTTACCACACATGGGTTGTCAGGTGGACCCAGCCTGTGATTGGCTGAGCAGATGGGCGGCACTTTCCCGGGACAGGTCCAGGGAGCGGCTGGAGAAACTCAGCGAAATCATCCCGAAACCTTCCTCCCCGTCGCTGTGGGAACCGCTGTGTTTACTGTCAGACACACGTGTGCGTGCGTGCGTGCGTGGTACAAACTAATTGTGCTGGGGGTTGTAGAGGGGGAGTGTGTGAGCGCGGAGGGAGAGAGGTGGGACAGCCAGAGGGCAGCTTATCAAAGACGGGGAGTTCGGGATGATGCTGGAATGGTGAACTCTGCATTGATCCTAATTGCAATCACTCTCCCCTCAGGTTCATTCAGCATCCAAAGAATTTTGGACACCTAACAACATTCCTGCACAGAAAGGTAAACAGGAATTGAGTTTAATTCAGTCTTTCATTCCATTTGTGATAAGGATTGGAATAAGATAAAGATCAGACAGTGCAGTGTGTGAGGTTACAGTGTGACTGGGGTCAGACAGTGCAGTGTGTGAGGTTACAGTGTGACTGGGATCAGTCAGTGCAGTGTGTGAGGTTACAGTGTGACTGGGGTCAGACAGTGCAGTGTGTGAGGTTACAGTGTGACTGGGATCAGTCAGTGCAGTGTGTGAGGTTACAGTGTGACTGGGGTCAGACAGTGCAGTGTGTGAGGTTACAGTGTGACTGGGGTCAGACAGTGCAGTGTGTGAGGTTACAGTGTGACTGGGATCAGTCAGTGCAGTGTGTGAGGTTACAGTGTGACTGGGGTCAGACAGTGCAGTGTGTGAGGTTACAGTGTGACTGGGATCAGTCAGTGCAGTGTGTGAGGTTACAGTGTGACTGGGATCACACAGTGCAGTGTGTGAGGTTACAGTGTGACTGGGATCAGACAGTGCAGTGTGTGAGGTTACAGTGTGACTGGGATCAGTCAGTGCAGTGTGTGAGGTTACAGTGTGACTGGGATCAGACAGTGCAGTGTGTGAGGTTACAGTGTGACTGGGATCAGACAGTGCAGTGTGTGAGGTTACAGTGTGACTGGGATCAGACAGTGCAGTGTGTGAGGTTACAGTGTGACTGGGATCAGTCAGTGCAGTGTGTGAGGTTACAGTGTGACTGGGATCAGACAGTGCAGTGTGTGAGGTTACAGTGTGACTGGGATCAGACAGTGCAGTGTGTGAGGTTACAGTGTGACTGGGATCAGACAGTGCAGTGTGTGAGGTTACAGTGTGACTGGGATCAGTCAGTGCCGTGTGTGAGGTTACAGTGTGATCAGATAGTGCCGTGTGTGAGGTTACAGTGTGACTGGGATCAGTCAGTGCCGTGTGTGAGGTTACAGTGTGACTGGGATCAGACTGTGCAGTGTGTGAGGTTACAGTGTGACTGGGATCAGACTGTGCAGTGTGTGAGGTTACAGTGTGATCAGACAGTGCAGTGTGTGAGGTTACAGTGTGACTGGGATCAGACAGTGCAGTGTGTGAGGTTACAGTGTGACTGGGATCAGACAGTGCAGTGTGTGAGGTTACAGTGTGATCAGGCAGTGCAGTGTGTGAGGTTACAGTGTGACTGGGATCAGACAGTGCAGTGTGTGAGGTTACAGTGTGACTGGGATCAGACAGTGCAGTGTGTGAGGTTACAGTGTGACTGGGATCAGGCAGTGCAGTGTGTGAGGTTGCAGTGTGTGAGGTTACAGTGTGATCAGGCAGTGCAGTGTGTGAGGTTACAGTGTGACTGGGATCAGTCAGTGCAGTGTGTGAGGTTACAGTGTGACTGGGATCAGGCAGTGCAGTGTGTGAGGTTACAGTGTGACTGGGATCAGACAGTGCAGTGTGTGAGGTTACAGTGTGACTGGGATCAGACAGTGCAGTGTGTGAGGTTACAGTGTGACTGTGATCAGGCAGTGCAGTGTGTGAGGTTACAGTGTGACTGGGATCAGTCAGTGCAGTGTGTGAGGTTACAGTGTGACTGGGATCAGACTGTGCCGTGTGTGAGGTTACAGTGTGATCAGACAGTGCAGTGTGTGAGGTTACAGTGTGACTGGGATCAGACAGTGCAGTGTGTGAGGTTACAGTGTGACTGGGATCAGACAGTGCCGTGTGTGAGGTTACAGTGTGACTGGGATCAGACTGTGCAGTGTGTGAGGTTACAGTGTGACTGTGATCAGACAGTGCAGTGTGTGAGGTTACAGTGTGACTGTGATCAGACAGTGCAGTGTGTGAGGTTACAGTGTGACTGTGATCAGACAGTGCAGTGTGTGAGGTTACAGTGTGACTGGGATCAGACAGTGCAGTGTGTGAGGTTACAGTGTGACTGGGATCAGACAGTGCAGTGTGTGAGGTTACAGTGTGACTGGGATCAGACTGTGCAGTGTGTGAGGTTACAGTGTGATCAGACAGTGCCGTGTGTGAGGTTACAGTGTGACTGGGATCAGACTGTGCAGTGTGTGAGGTTACAGTGTGACTGGGATCAGACAGTGCCGTGTGTGAGGTTACAGTGTGACTGGGATCAGACAGTGCCGTGTGTGAGGTTACAGTGTGATCAGACAGTGCCGTGTGTGAGGTTACAGTGTGACTGGGATCAGACAGTGCCGTGTGTGAGGTTACAGTGTGACTGGGATCAGTCAGTGCCGTGTGTGAGGTTACAGTGCGACTGGGGTCAGACAGTGCAGTCTGTGAGGTTACAGTGTGACTGGGATCAGACAGTGCCGTGTGTGAGGTTACAGTGTGACTGGGATCAGACAGTGCCGTGTGTGAGGTTACAGTGTGACTGGGATCAGACAGTGCCGTGTGTGAGGTTACAGTGTGACTGGGATCAGACAGTGCAGTGTGTGAGGTTACAGTGTGACTGGGATCAGACAGTGCCGTGTGTGAGGTTACAGTGTGACTGGGATCAGACAGTGCCGTGTGTGAGGTTACAGTGTGACTGGGATCAGACAGTGCCGTGTGTGAGGTTACAGTGTGACTGGGATCAGACAGTGCAGTGTGTGAGGTTACAGTGTGACTGGGGTCAGACAGTGCAGTCTGTGAGGTTACAGTGTGACTGGGATCAGACAGTGCCGTGTGTGAGGTTACAGTGTGACTGGGATCAGACAGTGCCGTGTGTGAGGTTACAGTGTGACTGGGATCAGACAGTGCCGTGTGTGAGGTTACAGTGTGACTGGGATCAGACAGTGCCGTGTGTGAGGTTACAGTGTGACTGGGATCAGACAGTGCAGTGTGTGAGGTTACAGTGTGACTGGGATCAGACAGTGCAGTGTGTGAGGTTACAGTGTGACTGGGGTCAGACAGTGCAGTCTGTGAGGTTACAGTGTGACTGGGATCAGACAGTGCCGTGTGTGAGGTTACAGTGTGACTGGGATCAGACAGTGCCGTGTGTGAGGTTACACTGTGACTGGGATCAGACAGTGCCGTGTGTGAGGTTACAGTGTGACTGGGATCAGACAGTGCAGTGTGTGAGGTTACAGTGTGACTGGGGTCAGACAGTGCAGTCTGTGAGGTTACAGTGTGACTGGGATCAGTCAGTGCCGTGTGTGAGGTTACAGTGTGACTGGGGTCAGACAGTGCAGTGTGTGAGGTTACAGTGTGATCAGATAGTGCCGTGTGTGAGGTTACAGTGTGATCAGATAGTGCCGTGTGTGAGGTTACAGTGTGATCAGATAGTGCCGTGTGTGAGGTTACAGTGTGATCAGATAGTGCCGTGTGTGAGGTTACAGTGTGATCAGATAGTGCCGTGTGTGAGGTTACAGTGTGACTGGGATCAGTCAGTGCCGTGTGTGAGGTTACAGTGTGACTGGGATCAGACAGTGCCGTGTGTGAGGTTACAGTGTGACTGGGATCAGACAGTGCCGTGTGTGAGGTTACAGTGTGACTGGGATCAGACAGTGCAGTGTGTGAGGTTACAGTGTGACTGGGGTCAGACAGTGCAGTGTGTGAGGTTACAGTGTGACTGGGATCACACAGTGCAGTGTGTGAGGTTACAGTGTGACTGGGATCAGTCAGTGCCGTGTGTGAGGTTACAGTGTGACTGGGGTCAGACAGTGCAGTGTGTGAGGTTACAGTGTGACTGGGATCACACAGTGCAGTGTGTGAGGTTACAGTGTGACTGGGATCAGACAGTGCAGTGTGTGAGGTTACAGTGTGACTGGGATCAGTCAGTGCAGTGTGTGAGGTTACAGTGTGACTGGGGTCAGACAGTGCCGTGTGTGATGTTACAGTGTGATCAGACAGTGCAGTGTGTGAGGTTACAGTGTGACTGGGATCAGACAGTGCAGTGTGTGAGGTTACAGTGTGACTGGGATCAGTCAGTGCCGTGTGTGAGGTTACAGTGTGACTGGGATCAGACTGTGCCGTGTGTGAGGTTACAGTGTGATCAGATAGTGCCGTGTGTGAGGTTACAGTGTGACTGGGATCAGTCAGTGCAGTGTGTGAGGTTACAGTGTGACTGGGATCAGTCAGTGCCGTGTGTGAGGTTACAGTGTGACTGGCGTCAGACAGTGCCGTGTGTGAGGTTACAGTGTGACTGGGATCAGACAGTGCCGTGTGTGAGGTTACAGTGTGACTGTGATCAGATAGTGCCGTGTGTGAGGTTACAGTGTGACTGGGATCAGTCAGTGCCGTGTGTGAGGTTACAGTGTGACTGGGATCAGACAGTGCCGTGTGTGAGGTTACAGTGTGACTGGGATCAGACTGTGCAGTGTGTGAGTTTACAGCGTGATCAGACAGTGCAGTGTGTGAGGTTACAGTGTGACTGGGGTCAGACTGTGCCGTGTGTGAGGTTACAGTGTGACTGGGATCAGACAGTGCAGTGTGTGAGGTTACAGTGTGACTGGGATCAGACTGTGCCGTGTGTGAGGTTACAGTGTGACTGGGATCAGACAGTGCCGTGTGTGAGGTTACAGTGTGACTGGGGTCAGACTGTGCCGTGTGTGAGGTTACAGTGTGACTGGGATCACACAGTGCAGTGTGTGAGGTTACAGTGTGATCAGACAGTGCAGTGTGTGAGGTTACAGTGTGACTGGGATCAGACTGTGCCGTGTGTGAGGTTACAGTGTGACTGGGATCAGACAGTGCCGTGTGTGAGGTTACAGTGTGACTGGGATCACACAGTGCAGTGTGTGAGGTTACAGTGTGATCAGACAGTGCAGTGTGTGAGGTTACAGTGTGACTGGGGTCAGACAGTGCCGTGTGTGAGGTTACAGTGTGACTGGGATCAGTCAGTGCAGTGTGTGAGGTTACAGTGTGATCAGACAGTGCCGTGTGTGAGGTTACAGTGTGATCAGGCAGTGCAGTGTGTGAGGTTACAGTGTGACTGGGATCAGACAGTGCAGTGTGTGAGGTTACAGTGTGACTGGGATCAGACAGTGCCGTGTGTGAGGTTACAGTGTGACTGGGATCAGTCAGTGCCGTGTGTGAGGTTACAGTGTGACTGGGATCAGACAGTGCAGTGTGTGAGGTTACAGTGTGACTGGGATCAGACAGTGCCGTGTGTGAGGTTACAGTGTGACTGGGATCAGACAGTGCCGTGTGTGAGGTTACAGTGTGACTGGGATCAGTCAGTGCCGTGTGTGAGGTTACAGTGTGACTGGGATCAGACAGTGCAGTGTGTGAGGTTACAGTGTGACTGGGATCAGTCAGTGCCGTGTGTGAGGTTACAGTGTGACTGGGATCACAGTGCAGTGTGTGAGGTTACAGTGTGATCAGACAGTGCCGTGTGTGAGGTTACAGTGTGACTGGGATCAGACAGTGCAGTGTGTGAGGTTACAGTGTGACTGGGATCAGTCAGTGCCGTGTGTGAGGTTACAGTGTGACTGGGATCACACAGTGCAGTGTGTGAGGTTACAGTGTGACTGGGATCAGACAGTGCAGTGTGTGAGGTTACAGTGTGACTGGGGTCAGACAGTGCAGTGTGTGAGGTTACAGTGTGACTGGGGTCAGACAGTGCAGTGTGTGAGGTTACAGTGTGACTGGGATCAGTCAGTGCAGTGTGTGAGGTTACAGTGTGACTGGGGTCAGACAGTGCAGTGTGTGAGGTTACAGTGTGATCAGACAGTGCAGTGTGTGAGGTTACAGTGTGACTGGGATCAGACAGTGCAGTGTGTGAGGTTACAGTGTGACTGGGATCAGTCAGTGCCGTGTGTGAGGTTACAGTGTGACTGGGATCAGACTGTGCCGTGTGTGAGGTTACAGTGTGATCAGATAGTGCCGTGTGTGAGGTTACAGTGTGACTGGGATCAGTCAGTGCAGTGTGTGAGGTTACAGTGTGACTGGGATCAGACTGTGCCGTGTGTGAGGTTACAGTGTGACTGGGATCAGACTGTGCCGTGTGTGAGGTTACAGTGTGATCAGATAGTGCCGTGTGTGAGGTTACAGTGTGACTGGGATCAGTCAGTGCAGTGTGTGAGGTTACAGTGTGACTGGGATCAGACAGTGCCGTGTGTGAGGTTACAGTGTGACTGGGATCAGACTGTGCCGTGTGTGAGGTTACAGTGTGATCAGATAGTGCCGTGTGTGAGGTTACAGTGTGACTGGGATCAGTCAGTGCAGTGTGTGAGGTTACAGTGTGACTGGGATCAGACAGTGCCGTGTGTGAGGTTACAGTGTGACTGGGATCAGTCAGTGCCGTGTGTGAGGTTACAGTGTGACTGGGGTCAGACAGTGCCGTGTGTGAGGTTACAGTGTGATCAGATAGTGCCGTGTGTGAGGTTACAGTGTGACTGGGATCAGTCAGTGCCGTGTGTGAGGTTACAGTGTGACTGGGATCAGACAGTGCCGTGTGTGAGGTTACAGTGTGACTGGGATCAGACTGTGCAGTGTGTGAGGTTACAGTGTGATCAGACAGTGCAGTGTGTGAGGTTACAGTGTGACTGGGGTCAGACTGTGCCGTGTGTGAGGTTACAGTGTGACTGGGATCAGACAGTGCAGTGTGTGAGGTTACAGTGTGACTGGGATCAGACTGTGCCGTGTGTGAGGTTACAGTGTGACTGGGATCAGACAGTGCCGTGTGTGAGGTTACAGTGTGACTGGGGTCAGACTGTGCCGTGTGTGAGGTTACAGTGTGACTGGGATCACACAGTGCAGTGTGTGAGGTTACAGTGTGATCAGACAGTGCAGTGTGTGAGGTTACAGTGTGACTGGGATCAGACTGTGCCGTGTGTGAGGTTACAGTGTGACTGGGATCAGACAGTGCCGTGTGTGAGGTTACAGTGTGACTGGGATCACACAGTGCAGTGTGTGAGGTTACAGTGTGATCAGACCGTGCAGTGTGTGAGGTTACAGTGTGACTGGGGTCAGACAGTGCCGTGTGTGAGGTTACAGTGTGACTGGGATCAGTCAGTGCAGTGTGTGAGGTTACAGTGTGATCAGATAGTGCCGTGTGTGAGGTTACAGTGTGATCAGGCAGTGCAGTGTGTGAGGTTACAGTGTGACTGGGATCAGACAGTGCAGTGTGTGAGGTTACAGTGTGACTGGGATCAGACAGTGCCGTGTGTGAGGTTACAGTGTGACTGGGATCACACAGTGCAGTGTGTGAGGTTACAGTGTGACTGGGATCAGTCAGTGCCGTGTGTGAGGTTACAGTGTGACTGGGATCAGACAGTGCAGTCTGTGAGGTTACAGTGTGACTGGGATCAGTCAGTGCAGTGTGTGAGGTTACAGTGTGACTGGGATCAGTCAGTGCAGTGTGTGAGGTTACAGTGTGACTGGGATCACACAGTGCAGTGTGTGAGGTTACAGTGTGATCAGACAGTGCAGTGTGTGAGGTTACAGTGTGACTGGGGTCAGACAGTGCCGTGTGTGAGGTTACAGTGTGACTGGGATCAGTCAGTGCAGTGTGTGAGGTTACAGTGTGATCAGACAGTGCCGTGTGTGAGGTTACAGTGTGATCAGGCAGTGCAGTGTGTGAGGTTACAGTGTGACTGGGATCAGACAGTGCAGTGTGTGAGGTTACAGTGTGACTGGGATCAGACAGTGCCGTGTGTGAGGTTACAGTGTGACTGGGATCACACAGTGCAGTGTGTGAGGTTACAGTGTGACTGGGATCACACAGTGCAGTGTGTGAGGTTACAGTGTGACTGGGATCAGTCAGTGCCGTGTGTGAGGTTACAGTGTGACTGGGATCAGACAGTGCAGTCTGTGAGGTTACAGTGTGACTGGGATCAGTCAGTGCAGTGTGTGAGGTTACAGTGTGACTGGGATCAGTCAGTGCCGTGTGTGAGGTTACAGTGTGACTGGGATCACAGTGCAGTGTGTGAGGTTACAGTGTGATCAGACAGTGCCGTGTGTGAGGTTACAGTGTGACTGGGATCAGACAGTGCAGTGTGTGAGGTTACAGTGTGACTGGGATCAGTCAGTGCCGTGTGTGAGGTTACAGTGTGATCAGACAGTGCCGTGTGTGAGGTTACAGTGTGATCAGACAGTGCCGTGTGTGAGGTTACAGTGTGACTGGGATCAGACAGTGCAGTGTGTGAGGTTACAGTGTGATCAGACAGTGCCGTGTGTGAGGTTACAGTGTGACTGGGATCAGACTGTGCCGTGTGTGAGGTTACAGTGTGACTGGGATCAGACAGTGCCGTGTGTGAGGTTACAGTGTGACTGGGGTCAGACTGTGCCGTGTGTGAGGTTACAGTGTGACTGGGATCACACAGTGCAGTGTGTGAGGTTACAGTGTGATCAGACAGTGCAGTGTGTGAGGTTACAGTGTGACTGGGATCAGACTGTGCCGTGTGTGAGGTTACAGTGTGACTGGGATCAGACAGTGCCGTGTGTGAGGTTACAGTGTGACTGGGATCACACAGTGCAGTGTGTGAGGTTACAGTGTGATCAGACAGTGCAGTGTGTGAGGTTACAGTGTGACTGGGGTCAGACAGTGCCGTGTGTGAGGTTACAGTGTGACTGGGATCAGTCAGTGCAGTGTGTGAGGTTACAGTGTGATCAGACAGTGCAGTGTGTGAGGTTACAGTGTGATCAGGCAGTGCAGTGTGTGAGGTTACAGTGTGACTGGGATCAGACAGTGCAGTGTGTGAGGTTACAGTGTGACTGGGATCAGACAGTGCCGTGTGTGAGGTTACAGTGTGACTGGGATCACACAGTGCAGTGTGTGAGGTTACAGTGTGACTGGGATCAGACAGTGCCGTGTGTGAGGTTACAGTGTGACTGGGATCAGACAGTGCAGTGTGTGAGGTTACAGTGTGACTGGGATCAGACAGTGCAGTGTGTGAGGTTACAGTGTGACTGGGATCAGACAGTGCCGTGTGTGAGGTTACAGTGTGACTGGGATCAGACAGTGCCGTGTGTGAGGTTACAGTGTGACTGGGATCACACAGTGCAGTGTGTGAGGTTACAGTGTGACTGGGATCAGTCAGTGCCGTGTGTGAGGTTACAGTGTGACTGGGATCAGACAGTGCAGTGTGTGAGGTTACAGTGTGACTGGGATCACACAGTGCAGTGTGTGAGGTTACAGTGTGACTGGGATCAGTCAGTGCCGTGTGTGAGGTTACAGTGTGACTGGGATCACACAGTGCAGTGTGTGAGGTTACAGTGTGACTGGGATCAGTCAGTGCCGTGTGTGAGGTTACAGTGTGACTAGGATCAGACAGTGCAGTGTGTGAGGTTACAGTGTGACTGGGATCACTCAGTGCAGTGTGTGAGGTTACAGTGTGACTGGGATCAGACAGTGCAGTGTGTGAGGTTACAGTGTGACTGGGATCAGACAGTGCCGTGTGTGAGGTTACAGTGTGACTGGGATCAGACAGTGCCGTGTGTGAGGTTACAGTGTGACTGGGATCACACAGTGCAGTGTGTGAGGTTACAGTGTGACTGGGATCAGACAGTGCAGTGTGTGAGGTTACAGTGTGACTGGGATCAGTCAGTGCAGTGTGTGAGGTTACAGTGTGACTGGGATCACACAGTGCAGTGTGTGAGGTTACAGTGTGACTGGGATCAGTCAGTGCAGTGTGTGAGGTTACAGTGTGACTGGGATCAGTCAGTGCCGTGTGTGAGGTTACAGTGTGACTGGGATCAGTCAGTGCCGTGTGTGAGGTTACAGTGTGACTGGGATCACACAGTGCAGTGTGTGAGGTTACAGTGTGACTGGGATCAGTCAGTGCCGTGTGTGAGGTTACAGTGTGACTGGGATCACACAGTGCAGTGTGTGAGGTTACAGTGTGACTGGGATCAGTCAGTGCAGTGTGTGAGGTTACAGTGTGACTGGGATCAGTCAGTGCAGTCTGTGAGGTTACAGTGTGACTGGGATCAGACAGTGCAGTGTGTGAGGTTACAGTGTGACTGGGATCACACAGTGCAGTGTGTGAGGTTACAGTGTGACTGGGATCAGTCAGTGCCGTGTGTGAGGTTACAGTGTGACTGGGGTCAGTCAGTGCAGTGTGTGAGGTTACAGTGTGACTGGGATCAGTCAGTGCAGTGTGTGAGGTTACAGTGTGACTGGGGTCAGACAGTGCAGTGTGTGAGGTTACAGTGTGACTGGGATCAGACTGTGCAGTTTGTGAGGTTACAGTGTGACTGGGATCAGTCAGTGCCGTGTGTGAGGTTACAGTGTGACTGGGATCAGACAGTGCAGTGTGTGAGGTTACAGTGTGACTGGGATCAGTCAGTGCCGTGTGTGAGGTTACAGTGGGATCAGACAGTGCCGTGTGTGAGGTTACAGTGTGACTGGGATCAGACTGTGCAGTTTGTGTCAGTGTATCCTGACGATCTCTCCTGCTTTCTCTTGCGGTTGCAGAATGTTGCTGACTGCGTCCTGTATTATTATCTCTCGAAGAAGAGTGAGAATTACAAAGCCCAGCTGAGGCGAAACTATCGGCGCCGGGGACGGAACCAGGTGAGAGAGAGAGAGCGACCCAACATCTGCCCCGCTGGGACAGCAAACCCATTTCTACTCACTGACTTTTCCAACAGGGGAGTCAGCTTTTCCATATTGAATTTTTAAATTCACTCCTGTGACATGGGTGTCGCTGGCTATCCCAGCATTTACTTCCCATCCCTCACTGCCCTTGTGGAGGTGCTGGTGAGCTGCCTTCTTGAACCACCACAGGTGTAGGTACACCCACAGTGCTATTAGCAAGGGAGAGAGAGCAGAAAATTATTTAGACCAGTCAGCCTGCGTCGGTAGTGGGGAAAATGTCACAGCAAAACACTTGGAAAATAGTGGCAAGATTGGACAGAGTTGAGACTAAACATGGATTTATGAAAGGGAAATCGCGCTTGACAAATCTAGTGAAATTCTTGCAGGATGTAACGAGTAGAGTTGATGAGGGGGAGCCAATGGTTTATTTGGACTTTCAGAAGGATTTCAACAAAGTTCCACAAAAGAGATTAGTGTGTAAAATTACAGCGCATGGGATTGGGGGAAGTGTATTGAGATGGATAGAAAACTGGTTGCAGAGAGGAAACAAAGAGTAGGAATAAATGGGTCATTTTCTAAGCGGCAGGCAGTGACGAGTGGGAAATTGCAGGGATCAGTGCGGGGACCCCAGCTATTGACAATATACATTAATTATATAATTAAAGGGCGGCACGGTGGCACAATGGTTAGCACTGCTGCCTCACAGTGCCAGGGACCAGGGTTCCCAGCTTAGGTCATTGTCTGTATCTGCACGTTCTCCCCGTGTCTGCGTGGGTTTCCCCCGGGTGCTCCAGTTTCCTCCCACAGCCTGAAAGATGTGCAGGTTGGGTGCATTGACCATGCTAAATTCTCCCTCGGTGTACCCAAACAGGCGCCGGAGTGCAGCGACTAGGGGATTTTCACAGTAACTTCATTGCAGTGTTAATGTAAGCCTACTTGTGACTCTAATTAATAAACTTAAACAAAGTTGGGTGGGAGGGTGAGCTGTGAGGAGGATGCAGAGATGCTTCAGCGTGATTTGGACAGGTTGAGTGAGTGGGTATCTGCATGGCAGATGCAGTATAATGTGGATAAATGTGAGGTTATTCACTTGGTAGCAATAATAGGAAGACGGATTATTATCTGAATGGCTGTAAATTGGGAGAGGGGAGTGTGCAGCGGGACCTGGGTGTCCTTGTGCACCAGTCGCTGAAGGTAAACAGCAGGTGCAGCAGGCGGTAAAGAAGGCAAATGGCATGCTGGCCTTCATTGCGAGAGGATTCGAGTACAGGAGCAGGGATGTGTTGTTGCAATTATACAGGGCCTTGGTGAGGCCACACCGAGAGTATTGTGTGCAGTTTTGGTCTCCTTTTCTGAGGAAGGATGTTCTTGTTCTCGAGAGAGTGCAGCGAAGGTTTACCAGGCTGATTCCAGGGATGGCGGGACTGACAAATGAGGAGAGATTGACTAGGTTAGGATTGTTTTAGCTGGAGTTCAGAAAAATGAGGGGGGATTCCTGGAGAGTATACGGGATGGTTTTCTTGACCAATATGCAGAGGAACCAACTAGAGAGCAGACCATCTTAGACTGGGTACCATGTAATGAGAAGGGAATCATTGCCAATCTAGCTGTACGAGACCCCTTGGGATGAACGATCATAACATGATAGAATTTTTTATCAAGATGGAGAGTGAAGTAGTTGATTCGGAGACTCGGGTGCTGAATCTTAATAAAGGAAACCATGAGGATATGAGGCGTGAGTTGTCCTTTATAGATTGGGGAGAGTTACTTAAAGGGATGACAGTGGATGGGCAATGACAAACATTCAAGAAACACACGGGGAAACTGCAGCAACTGTTTATTCCTGTCTGGCACAAAAGCAGAATGGGGAAGAGGGTCAATCCATGGCTTACAAAGGAAATTAGAGTATCCGATCCAAGGAAGAAGCATACAGATTGGCCAAGAATAATAATAGGTCTGAGGATTGGGAGCAGTTTAGAATTCAGCAAAGAAGGACCAAGGGATTGATTAAGAAGGGGAAACTACAGTACGAAAGTAAGCTTGCAGGGAACATAAAGACTGACCCAGAGTTTCTATAGATACGTGAAGAGAAAGAGGTTGGTGAAGGCAAGTGCATGTCCCCTACAGACAGAAAGGGGGGAATGTATAGTAGGGGACAAAGAAATGGCCGAGCAACTGAAAACATACTTTGGTCTGTCTTTATAAAAGAGGACACAAATCAAATGCCAGAAATGTTGGAGAATGCAAGATTTAGTGAGAGGGAAGAACTGAGGGAGATCAATATTAGCAGAGAACTGGTTCTGGGAAAATTGATGGGATTGAAGGTGGATAAATCCCCAGGGCCTGATAATCTACAGCCCAGAGTACTTAAGGAAGTGGCTCGAGAAATAGTGGATGCATTGGTGGCCATCTTCCAGGATTCTATAGACTCTGGAACAGTCCCTGCAGATTGGAGGGTAGCGAATGTCACTCCAATATTCAAAAAGGGAGTTGAGAGAAAACAGGGAATTATAGACCAGTAAGCCTAACATCGGTAGTGGAGAAAATTCTCGAATGCGTTATCAAGGACTTTATAGTGAAGCATTTAGAAAGCAGTGGCAGGATCAGACAGAGTCAGCATGGATTTATGAAGGGGAAATCATGCTTGACAAATCTGTTGGAATTCTTTGAAGATGTAACTCGTAGAGTTGACAAGGGGGAGCCAGTCGATGTGGTAAATTTGGACTTTCAGAAAGCGCTTGACAAAGTCCCGCACAAGAGATTATTGTGCAAGATTAAAGCGCATGGGATTGGGGGAAGTGTATTGAGATGGATAGAAAACTGGTTGGCAGAGAGGAAACAAAGAGTAGGAATTAATGGGTGCTTTTCTAATTGGCAGGCAGTAACTAGTGGGATGCCACAGGGATCGGTGCTGGGACCCCAGCTATTCACAACATATATTAATGATTTGGATGCGGGAACAAAATGTAACATCTCAAAGTTTGCAGATGATAGCAAGTTGGATGGGAGGGTGAACTGTGACGAGGATGCAGAGATCCTTCAGAATGATCTGGACAGGTTGGGTGAGTGGGCTAATCAATGGCAGATGCAGTATAATTTGAATAAATGTGAGGTTATTCACTTTGGAAGCAAAAACAAGGTGGCAGATTACGACCTGAATGGCTGTAAATTGGGAGAGGGGAGTGTGCAGCGGGACCTGGGTGTCCTTGTGCACCAGTCATTGAAGGTAAGCATGCAGGTGCAGCAGGCGGTAAAGAAGGCAAATGGTATGTTGGCCTTCATTGCGAGAGGTTTCGAGTACAGGAACAGGGATGTGTTGTTACAATTACACAGGGCCTTGGTGGGGCCACACCTCGAGTATTGTGAGCAGTTTTGGTCTCCTTTCTGAGGAAGGATGTTCTTGCTCTCGAGGGAGTGCAGCGAAGGTTTACCAGGCTGATTCCGAGGATGGCAGGACTGACAAATGAGGAGAAATTGACTAGGTTAGGATTGTTTTCACTGGAGTTCAGATGAATGAGGGGGGATCTCATAGAGAATTATAAAATTCTAACAGGACTAGGCAGGGTAGATGCAGGGAGGATGTTCCTGATGGTGGGGGAGTCCAGAACCAGGGGTAACAGTCTGAGGATTCAGGATAGACCATTTAGGACGGAAGTGAGGAGACATTTCTTCACCCAAAGAGTGGTGAGCCTGTGGAATTCATTACCACAGGAAGTAGTTGCTACCAAAACATTGAATGTATTCAAGAGGCGGCTGGATATAGCACTTGGGGCGAATGGGATCAAAGGTTATGGGGAAAAAGCAGGATTAGGCTATTGAGTTGGATGATCAGCCATGATCGTGATGAATGGCGGAGCAGGCTCGACGGGCCAAATGGCCTCCTCCTCCTCCTATCCCTATTTTCTGTGTTTTGTGATTTTTGTCTATTTTGGAATCTGGATAATGTTCACCAGCGTGGCTCAGCACTGCCACCCTGTGGCCCAGAGGCAGCATTGACCTTCCACTGGTGGCCGATTGCTTCACTTTCTCTGAAACATTGATCTCTATAACCCTGTCCGCCCATTTCCTTCTATCGTTACAGATTGAGTGTAAGATTTCATCCAACTTCCAACAATAACTTCTGCGCGATTAATGAGTGGTTTTCTACATCAAAGGTTCATGTATATTTTAATAGCAATTTGATGGAAGAGGCAGTCGACTTCACTATCAAGTGGCTATAGATGTAAACGGGATCCTATCGACGGGATTGTGGAGAGATGGCTGTGGGGTGACCAGGGATGGGAAATGAACATCCAGGGATATTCAGTATTTAGGAAGGACAGACCATAAGGAAAAGGCGGTGGATTTGCATTGCTGGTTAAAGAGAAAATTAACAAAATAGTGAGCAAGGAATCTGTTGCAGTGAGGTTATGTTGTAGCTGTACAAGGTGCTGGTGAGGCCACACCTGGAGTACTGTGTACAGTTTTGGTCTCCTTACTTGAGAAAGGACATACTGGCACTGGAGGGGGTGCAGAGGAGATTCACTAGGTTGATTCCGGAGTTGAGAGGGTTGGCTTATGAGGAGAGACCGAGTAGACTGGGGCTATACTCATTGGAATTCAGAAGAATGAGGGGAGATCTTATAGAAACATATAAGATTAAGAAGGGAATAGATAAGATAGAAGCAGGGAAGTTGTTTCCACTGGCGGGTGAAACTAGAACTCGGGGGCATAGCCTCAAAATAAGGGGAAGCAGATTTAGGACTGAGTTGAGGAGGAACTTCTTCACACAAAGGGTTGTGAATCTGTGGAATTCCCTGCCCAGTGAAGCAGTTGAGGCTACCTCATTGAATGTTTTTAAGGCGAGGATAGATAAATTTTTGAACAGTAGAGGAATTAAGGGTTATGGTGAGCGGGCGGGTAAGTGGAGCTGAGTCCACAAAAAGATCAGCCATGATCTTATTGAATGGCGGAGCAGGCTCCAGGAGCCAGGTGGCCTTCTCCTGCTCCTAGTTCTTATGTTCTTATGTATGGGTAGAGCTGAGAAACACCAGGGACAAAAACTGTTGGTAGGGGAATTGATGGATTGAGTTATAAGGAGAGGCTGAATAGACTGGGTCTTTTTTCTCTGGAGCGTAGGAAGCTGAGGGGCGACCTTATAGAGGTCTATAAAATAATGAGGGGCATAGACAAGGTAGATAGTCAATGTCTTTTCCCAAAGGTATGGGAGTCTAAAACTAGAGGGCATAGGTTTAAGGTGAGAGGGAAGAGATACAAAAGTGTCCAGAGGGGCAATTGTTTTCACACAGAGGGTGGTGAGTGTCTGGAACAAGCTGCCAGAGGTAGTAGTAGAGGCGGGTACAACTTTATCTTTTAAAAAGCATTTAGATAGTTACATGGGTAAGATGGGTATCGAGGATATGGGCCAAATGTGGGCAATTGGGATTAGCTTAGGGGTTTTTTTAAAAAAAAGAGCGGCATGGGCAAGTTGGGCCGAAGGGCCTGTTTCCATGCTGTAAACCTCTATGACTCTATGTATATAGACCTCCAAACTGTCGTGGTCATGTTGGGAATGGCATTAAACAGGAAATTAGAGACACATGCGATAAAGGGACATCTGTAATTATGGGTGACCTTAATCTGCATATAGATGGGCAAATCAAATTAGCCACATGCCGTAGAGGAGGAATTCCTGGAGTGTATACGGGATGGTTTTCTTGACCAATATGTAGAGGAACCAACTCGAGAGCAGGCCATCTTAGACTGGGTACTGTGTAATGAGAAGGGAATCATTGCCAATCTAGTTAAGAACAAGAAGCAAGAACAGTACAGCACAGAAACAGGCCCTTCGGCCCTCCAAGCCTGTGCCCATCATAATGCCTGCCTAAACTAAAAAAAACCTCTGCCCTTACTCAGTCCGTATCCCTCTATTCACTCCCTATTCATGTACCCATCCAGATGCCTCTTAAATGTTGCTAATGTGCCTGCTTCCACCACCTCCTGTGACTTCCCCACACATCTCCGTTAAACTTTCCCCCTCTCACCTTGAACCTGTGCCCCCTTGTAATTGACACTTCCAACCTGGGTAAAAGCCTCTGACTATCCACCCTGTCTGTGCCTCTCATCATTTTGTCGACCTCTATCAGGTCTCCCCTCAGCCTCCGTCTTTCCAGTGAAAACAATCCTAGTTTATTCAACCTCTCCTCACAGCCTATCTAGTTTTGCGAGACCCCTTGGGATGAGCGACCACAACATGATAGAATTTTTCATTGTGATGGAAAGTGACGTAGTTGACTCCGAGAGGAGGGTTTTGAATCTTAATAAAGGAAACTACGATGATATGAGGTGCCTGTTGGCTATGATGGATTGGGAAATGTTATTTAAAGGGATGTCGGTGGATGGGCAATGGCAAACATTCAGAAAGCGCCTGGGTGAACGGCAACAATTGTTCATTCCTGTCTGGCGCTAAAGGAAAATGGGAAAGGTGACCAATCCATGGCTTACAAGGGAAATTAGAGCTAGTATCCAATCCAAGGAAGAAGCATACAAATTGCCCCAAAAAGAAACAACAGACCTGAGGATTGGGAGCAGTTTAGAATTCAGCAGAGGAGGACCATGGGACTGATTAAAAATGGGACAATAGAGTCCATGAGGAAGTTTGCGGGGAACATGGAAGCTGCGACTGCAGAAGTTTCAATGGGTATGTGAAGAGAAGAAAATTGAAGACAAATGTCAGAAACATTTCTGACTTACAGTCAGAAACTGGGGGATTTATAATGGGGAACAAAGAAATGGCTGACCAACTGAATACAAACTTTGATTCTGTCTTCACAAAGGACACAAATAACACACCAGAAATGTTGGGGAAGTAAAAGGGTTTACTAAGGGTTTAATAAAAAAGGAGAAACTGAAGGAAATCAGAATTAGCAGAGAAATGGTGTTGAGGAAATTGATGGGATTGAAGGTGGATAAATCTCCAGGGCCTGATAATCTACGTCCCAGAGTACTTAAGGAAGTGGCTCTAGAAATAGTGGATGCATTGGTGGTCATTTTCCAGGATTCTATAGACTCTGGAACAGTCCCTGCAGATTGGAGGGTAGTGAATGTCACTCCAATATTCAAAAAGGGAGGTAGAGAGAAAACAGGGAATTATAGACCAGTAAGCTTAACATCGGTAGTGAGGAAAATTCTCGAATCCGTTATCAAATATTTTATAGCAGAGCACTTGGAAAACAGTGGTAGAATCGGACAGAGCCAGTATGGATTTACAAAAGGGAAGCCATGCTTGAAAACTCTACTGGAATTCTTCAAGGATGTAACGAGTAGACTTGATGAGAGGGAGCCAGTGGATGTGGTTTATTTGGACTTTCAGAAGGTTTTTGACAAAGTCCAATATAGATTAGTGTGTAAAATTAAAGCGCATGGGATTGGAGGAAGTGTATTGAGATGGATAGAAAACTGGTTGCAGAGAGGAAACAAAGAGTAGGAATAAAGTCTTTTTCCGAATGGCAGGCTGTGACTAGTGAGGTACCACAAGGATCAGTACTTAAATCCCAGCTTTTCACTATATATGTTAATGATTTGGATGAGGGAACAAAATGTAACATCTCAAAGTTTGCAGATGACATCAAGTTGGGTGGGAGGGTGAACTGTGACGAGGATGCAGAGATCCTTCAGAATGATCTGGACAGGTTGGGTGAGCGGGCTAATCAATGGCAGATGCAGTATAATTTGGATAAATGTGAGGTTATTCACTTTGGAAGCAAGAAGACAGATTACTACCTGAATGGCTGTAAATTGGGAGAGGGGAGTGTGCAGCGGGACCTGAGTGTCCTTGTGCACCAGTCGCTGAAGGTAAGCATGCAGGTGCAGCAGGCAGTAAACAAGGCAAATGGTATGTTGGCCTTCATTGCGAGAGGTTTTGAGTACAGGAGCAGGGATGTGTTGTTTGAACTATACAGGGCCTTGGTGAGGCCACACCTAGAGTATTGTGTGCAGTTTTGGTCTCCTTTTCTGGGGAAGGATGTTCTTGCTCTGGAGGAGTGTAGCGAAGGTAATCTTTTCGTACTAAGATGGGGAGAAATGCTTTCACCCAGAGAGTGGTCAGTCTGTGGAATTCGCTCCCACAAAAAGCAGCTGAGCCCAAAAGATTGAATGATTTCAAGAATCAGTTAGAGATAACACTCGGGGCCAAGGGGATAAAGGATGTTGGGGGGGGGGGAAGGTGGGATCAGGATATTGAGTTGGATGATCAGCTGTGATTATAATGAATGGGGGAGCAGGTCAAAGGGCCAAATGGCTTCCTCCTATTCTTGATGTTTCTATGTTAGCTGCTGTTCACTGATGCCCAGTTTGGGTTCTGCCAAAACCAGGTGCCAACTTTGGACCGGGTTTGGCATCAAGGAGCCCGGGTGAAATTGGAGTCAATGGGAATCAGGGGGAAACCATTTAAGAAGTTTAACAACACCAGGTTAAAGTCCAACAGGTTTATTTGGTAGCAAAAGCCACACAAGCTTTCGAGGCTCTGAGCCCCTTCTTCACCTGAAGAAGGGGCTCAGAGCCTCGAAAGCTTGTGTGGCTTTTGCTACCAAATAAACCTGTTGGACTTTAACCTGGTGTTGTTAAACTTCTTACTGTGTTTACCCCAGTCCAACGCCGGCATCTCCACATCATGAAACCATTTAAAGCAGAGATAGAGATAGATAGGTTCTTGATTGGTAAGGGAATCTAAGGTTACAGGGAAAAAGTGGGAGAATGGGGAGCCATGATCGACTGGTGGAGCAGACTCAATGGGCTGAATGGCCTAAGTCTGCTCCTACATCTCATGGTCACACGCTGATAGTTATGAGGTGTGATCTGTTTCAGAGAATGGACCATTTGTTTTAAAGACATTGGCCAGATTCTCCTGTCCTGCTGCAGTGAGTGGATTCTCCTGTCCCGCTGCAGTGAGCGGATTCTCCTGTCCCGCTGCAGTGAGCAGATTCTCCTGTCCTGCAGCAGTGAGTGGATTCTCCTGTCCCGCTGCAGTGAGTGGATTCTCCTGTCCCGCTGCAGTGAGCGGATTCTCCTGTCCCGCTGCAGTGAGCGGATTCTCCTGTCCCGCTGCAGTGAGCGGATTCTCCTGTCCCGCTGCAGTGAGCGGATTCTCCTGTCCCGCTGCAGTGAGCGGATTCTCCTGTCCCGCTGCAGTGAGCGGATTCTCCTGTCCCGCTGCAGTGAGCGGATTCTCCTGTCCCGCTGCAGTGAGCGGATTCTCCTGTCCCGCTGCAGTGAGCGGTTTCTCCTGTCCCGCTGCAGTGAGCGGATTCTCCTGTCCCGTTGCAGTGAGCGGATTCTCCTGTCCCGCTGCAGTGAGCGGATTCTCCTGTCCCGCTGCAGTGAGCAGATTCTCCTGTCCCGCTGCAGTAAGCGGATTCTCCTGTCCCGCTGCAGTGAGCAGATTCTCCTGTCCCGCTGCAGTGAGCGGATTCTCCTGTCCCGCTGCAGTGAGCGGATTCTCCTGTCCCGCTGCAGTGAGCAGATTCTCCTGTTCCGCTGCCGTGAGCGGATTCTCCTGTCCCGCTGCAGTGAGCAGATTCTCCTGTCCCGCTGCAGTGAGCGGATTCTCCTGTCCCGCTGCAGTGAGCGGATTCTCCTGATCCCGCTGCAGTGAGCGGATTCTCCTGATCCCGCTGCAGTGAGTGGATTCTCCTGTCCCGCTGCAGTGAGCGGATTCTCCTGTCCCGCTGCAGTGAGCGGATTCTCCTGTCCCGCTGCAGTGAGCGGATTCTCCTGATCCCGCTGCAGTGAGTGGATTCTCCTGTCCCGCTGCAGTGAGCGGAGGTTTAGCCGAGCAGGGAAATCTCCATCCTCGCTGCAGCGGCAATGGCGGGTGCAGGGGGAGGAATGGCCGGAGAATTCTGGCCGCGATCAGCGCTGCCCCCAGGTTAATCATTTTCTGCAGATGTCATTGTTCGAGTGACATTAACAAATTGCTGCGATTGTGAAACTGGTTTCACAAGAACCAGAAACCTCTGGATTGGAAGGACTCGGAATGAATTCTAACACTCGCCTCTGGAGATTAAACTGATGTGAAATGTCTCGAGAACTGAGGGATGTTTGGGAGTTTTGTATAATTCAATCCCACTCGCTGCTGGAACTGCAGAAGAAGGGTCCATGTCAGTGATATCCGCGGGGAATTTGCAACCTCAGAAATACAAACAGCCCCAGTGACTCCAAAATACCTGGAAAATCTCAGCAGATCTGGCAGCATCTGTAAGGAGAGAAAAGAGCTGACATTTTGAGTTCAGTTTGAGCTTTGACGAAGCTCTGGACACAAAACATCATTTTCCCTTCTGGTTTCAGATTCCAGCATCCACTGGATTGCTTTTATTCCAGAACACTTTGTGTTTTCATCAATGTCTCTCCCCCTCCCTCCCCTCCCTCGTGACGTTGCCCCGAAAGATTCCCCCTTCACAGGGTCACACTCACTGATTGGAAATCATCCATATACATTGTTCTTCATTTCAAACTATCCTCACGCACGGTCAGACTGGCTCTGCTTTTCCTTACGCAGTTTGCTATCTCAGAGAGGAACCAGAACTCTCGCACCCAGCGCTGGGAGAGCGAGCGAGCGTGAGAGCGCGGGCGAGCGTGAGAGAGCGCGGGCGAGCGTGAGAGAGCGCGGGCGAGCGTGAGAGAGCACGGGCGAGCGTGAGAGAGCGCGGACAAGCGTGAGAGAGCGTGAGCGAGCGTGAGAGAGCGCGAGAGAGCGTGAGAGAGTGTGTGTCTGAGAGAGCAACTGTGCGTGTGCATGTTTGTGTGAGCGAGTGTGCGAGAGTGAGTGTGTGTCTGTGTGAGAGAGCGAATGTGTGAGAGAGCGAGTGTGTCTGTGTGAGAGTGTGTGTCTGTGTGAGAGTGTGTGTCTGTGTGAGAGCGTGTGTGTGAGTGTGAGTGTGAGTGTGAGTGTGAGAGTGAGTGAGTGTGTGAGTGAGTGTGTGAGTGAGTGTGTGTGTGAGTGTGTGTGTGAGTGTGTGTGTGTGAGTGTGTGTGTGAGTGTGTGTGTGAGTGTGTGTGTGAGTGTGTGTGTGAGTGAGTGTGTGAGTGAGTGTGTGAGTGAGTGTGTGAGTGAGTGTGAGTGAGTGTGTGAGTGAGTGTGTGAGTGAGTGTGTGAGTGAGTGTGTGAGTGAGTGTGTGAGTGAGTGTGTGAGTGAGTGTGTGAGTGAGTGTGTGAGTGAGTGTGTGAGTGAGTGTGTGAGTGAGTGTGTGAGTGAGTGTGTGAGTGAGTGTGTGAGTGAGTGTGTGAGTGAGTGAGTGAGTGTGTGAGTGAGTGTGTGAGTGAGTGTGTGAGTGAGTGTGTGAGTGTGTGAGTGAGTGTGTGTGTGAGTGTGTGTGTGAGTGAGTGTGTGAGTGAGTGTGTGAGTGAGTGTGTGAGTGAGTGTGTGAGTGAGTGTGTGAGTGAGTGTGTGAGTGAGTGTGTGAGTGAGTGTGTGAGTGAGTGTGTGAGTGTGTGTGTGAGTGTGTGAGTGAGTGTGAGTGAGTGTGTGAGTGTGTGAGTGAGTGTGTGAGTGAGTGAGTGAGTGTGTGAGTGAGTGTGTGAGTGAGTGTGTGAGTGAGTGTGTGAGTGAGTGTGTGAGTGAGTGTGTGAGTGAGTGTGTGAGTGAGTGTGTGAGTGAGTGTGTGAGTGAGTGTGTGAGTGAGTGTGTGTGTGAGTGAGTGTGTGAGTGAGTGTGTGAGTGTGTGTGTGAGTGTGTGTGTGAGTGTGTGTGTGAGTGTGTGTGTGAGTGTGTGTGTGAGTGTGTGTGTGAGTGTGTGTGTGAGTGTGTGTGTGAGTGAGTGTGTGAGTGAGTGTGTGAGTGAGTGTGTGAGTGAGTGAGTGTGTGAGTGTGTGAGTGAGTGTGTGAGTGAGTGTGTGAGTGAGTGAGTGTGTGAGTGAGTGAGTGTGTGAGTGAGTGTGTGAGTGAGTGTGTGAGTGAGTGTGTGAGTGTGTGAGTGAGTGTGTGAGTGAGTGTGTGAGTGAGTGTGTGAGTGAGTGTGTGAGTGTGTGTGTGAGTGTGTGTGTGAGTGTGTGTGTGAGTGTGTGTGTGAGTGTGTGTGTGAGTGAGTGTGTGAGTGAGTGTGTGAGTGAGTGTGTGAGTGAGTGAGTGTGTGAGTGTGTGAGTGAGTGTGTGAGTGAGTGTGTGAGTGAGTGAGTGTGTGAGTGAGTGTGTGAGTGAGTGTGTGAGTGAGTGTGTGAGTGTGTGTGTGAGTGTGTGTGTGAGTGTGTGTGTGAGTGTGTGTGTGAGTGTGTGTGTGAGTGTGTGTGTGAGTGAGTGTGTGAGTGTGTGTGTGAGTGTGTGTGTGAGTGTGTGTGTGAGTGTGAGTGTGTGTGTGAGTGTGAGTGTGTGTGTGTGAGTGTGTGTGTGTGAGTGTGTGTGTGTGAGTGTGTGTGTGTGTGAGTGTGAGTGTGTGTGTGTGAGTGTGTGTGTGTGAGTGTGTGTGTGTGAGTGTGTGTGTGTGAGTGTGTGTGTGTGAGTGTGTGTGTGTGAGTGTGTGTGTGTGAGTGTGTGTGTGTGAGTGAGTGTGTGAGTGTGTGTTTTTGAGGTGTGTCTTTGAGATGTGAGTGTGGCGTTATTCGGTAAGGTGATGATCTTGTTCCTTTTCCTGGAATCTCTGCTTCCGTCACTGACTGTGACTCACTGTTTGAATGTGTGAATGTTCAGTTGCTGCATGGAAAACCCCCACACCTCCTGTTCCTGACTCCCAGCACCTGTTTCTGTTGACAGCAGCAGAACATCACCAGAAACATCCAGGAAATCAGAGGTGAGAAGGAGAAGGAAGCAGAGAGAGACGGAGAGAGAGAGAAAGGAGAGAAGGAGGGAGAAATTGACCCCAACAAGGATGATCCAATGGGGTAAGAGGCAGCAGCCAATCACTGCTCTTCATTCTCTCTCAGTCTCACAGTTTGAGTTGGGCTTTTGCTTTCTCACTCTGATTCAACTCAGACCTTATTCTGCCGATTTGGCAACATCTCAACCCCCAGGGAATTGGAGTAAGAAGGGGGCAGAGTTTCCCCCCTCTCTCCTCCTGCTCCCGCACTGTCAGAATCATATGGGCCAAACACGGGAAATCGGGACTCGCATAGTGGTTAAAAAAAGGATGGCTTGGACAAGTTGGGCTGAAGGGCCTGTTTCCATGCTGTAAACCTCTGTGACTCTGACACTACTGAGGGAGTGCCACACTGTCAGAGGGTCAGTGCTGAGGGAGTGCTGCACTGTCAGAGGGTCAGTACCAAGGGATTGCCGCACTGTCAGAGGGTCAGTGCTGAGGGAGTGCCGCACTGTCAGAGGGTCAGTACTGAGGGAGTGCCGCACTGTCAGAGGGTCAGTGCTGAGGGAGTGCCGCACTGTCAGAGGGTCAGTACTGAGGGAGTGCCGCACTGTCAGAGGGTCAGTACTGAGGGAGTGCCGCACTGTCAGAGGGTCAGTACTGAGGGAGTGCCGCACTGTCAGAGGGTCAGTACTGAGGGAGTGCCGCACTGTCAGAGGGTCAGTACTGAGGGATTGCCGCACTGTCAGAGGGTCAGTACTGAGGGAGTGCCGCACTGTCAGAGGGTCAGTACTGAGGGATTGCCGCACTGTCAGAGGGTCAGTACTGAGGGAGTGCCGCAATGTCAGAGGGTCAGTACTGAGGGAGTGCCGCACTGTCAGAGGGTCAGTACTGAGGGAGTGCCGCACTGTCAGGGGGTCAGTACTGAGGGAGTGCCGCACTGTCAGAGGGTCAGTACTGAGGGATTGCCGCACTGTCAGAGGGTCAGTACTGAGGGAGTGCCGCAATGTCAGAGGGTCAGTACTGAGGGAGTGCTGCACTGTCAGAGGGTCAGTACTGAGGGAGTGCCGCACTGTCAGGGGGTCAGTACTGAGGGAGTGCCGCACTGTCAGAGGGTCAGTACTGAGGGAGTGCCGCACTATCAGAGGGTCAGTAGGGGTGTGGGGAGGGTGGGTTGGGGGCTGTGATGTGTGGGGAGAGGGTTGGGGGGCGTGGTGGGTGGGGATGGTGGGGTGTGAGGGGGGTGGGAGGTGGGGGGGGATGGGCTGGGGTGGGGGTGTGGGGTGTGAGGGGGGTGGGGGTTGGGGGGGAGGGGTGGGGGTGGGGTGTGTGGGGGGGTGGGGGTCGGGGGGGGGGTTGGGGGGAGGGATGGGGGTGGGGTGTGGGGGTCGGGGGGGGTTGGGAGGTGTGGGGGTGTGAGGGGGGTGGGGGTGGGGTGTGGGGGTCGGGGGGGGGGGTTGGGAGGTGTGGGGGTGTGGGGTGTGAGGGAGGTGGGGGGTGGGGGTGGGGAGGGGTGGGGGTTGCACTGGCAGAGATTCCCCGTTGACAGTGGCCAGACTGGAGGATCTTGCTACTGGCCACTGGCAGCAAACCTTCACCACAAAACACACGGCAGTTTTACATCGAAAACTGCGACCTTGAATTCTCCTCCTCTCTCTCTCGAATCCACTGAGATTGAATTCACTGAAACAGCTTGTTTGGGGTAAAAAAAATAATTGAATTCTTTCAGGTCAATAACAGGAACCTCCTGCAGCCTTCGTGCCATGCCCAGTGTCCCTGACCTCGCAGTGTCCCTGACCTCGCAGTGTCCCTGACCTCGCAGTGTCCCTGACCTCGCAGTGTCCCTGACCTCGCAGTGTCCCTGACCTCGCAGTGTCCCTGACCTCGCAGTGTCCCTGACCTCGCAGTGTCCCTGACCTCGCAGTGGGCGACACACTGGCCTGTTGGGGAGGGTCACTGGGAGAATATCTCCCGAGAGAGAGAGAGAGAGAGACTGTGTGAAAGTTGGGGAGCACTTCACTCAAACCACCGCTGGTTTCTTTGTGACGTCCTGTCAGTTCGGCTGGAATTTTACCGCCTCTCCCAGCCCGGATTCGGAACGGGATTCTCCGTTGGCCTCGGGCAGGATATTACGATTCTCGCTCGAGCAATGTTGTAAAATCCCAGCCCTCGGTCGGTCTCCACCCTCCCATTTCACTTGTCGCTCTCAGGCTGGCACTTGGAGCTTAGCTGGTATGAAATGGGAATTTAATTCTGGATATTTCAATTGAAACATAGAATATTCCTTGATTTCCCCCAACACAAACAGGAGTGGGGAAAGGTTTACAGAAACGTGTCCCTGATGCGGACACTTCCCCTACACAGAGCACTGAGTGAAATGATTCAGTGGTGGAGTGCAGGGCCTGGAGATTCTGTCGCTCACGGGAAAACATTGGGATGTTTCTCAGGCTGGCTCACGTTGCAGGAAATCTGGCTGATGGAACAATGGTTTCTTTCTCCTCCCTCAGGGACAAGGAGAAAGTAAAGAGCAGCGAAAGCTCAACGGAGGAGAATGAAGAAAAGGAGGTTTCAGCATTTAGGGGTCGTCAAACAGCCAATAGCCAGGGAAGGCGCAAGGGGCGGATAACAAGGTCCATGGCCAACGAAACCAATCCGGAGGAAACGCCAGTCCCCCAGTCAACACTCGCCGAAATCCGTGAGTTCATCTCTCCAACCCAAACTGACCCAATCCCGCCGTCATCACCGGCTTAGTTTAACAGTTATGACCAAGGAGCAGGGTAGACCATTCGGCCCCTCGAGTCTGCTCAGTGTTTAGTCAGATTATGGCCAATCTGACAATAACCTCGACTCTGCATCCAGCCCACCCCAACAACCTATCACCCCTTTCGGAAGATAGTTCCAGAATCTCCCCACCCTCTGAGGGGGAACATTTCTCTTCAGCGCTTTGTTAAATGGGTGAGCTCGTATCTTAAACAGCGGCCCCTAGTTCCAGAGTCTCCCCAAGAGGAAACATTCTCTCCACATCCACCCTGTCAACACCCCCTCAGGATCTTCTGTGTTTTGATGAAGCCGCCTCTTACTCTTCTAAAATCCAGCAGATACAATCCCAGCCTGTCCAACCTTTCCTCAGAAGACAACCCACCCATCCCTGGAATTAGACTGGGAAAGCTTCTCTGAACCACTTCCAATACATTAACACTCGACATTAAATAAGGAGATTGATATTGTACACAACACTCCTGATGTGGTCCCACCAGTGCCCTGTACGACTGAAGCAGAACCTCACTACTTTTGTATTCAATTCTCTCGCAATAAATGATAATATTAGATTTCCTAATTGTTGTACCTGAACATAAGAACGAGGAGCAGGAGTAGGCCATCTGGCCCCTCGAGCCTGCTCCGCCATTCAATAAGATCATGGCTGATCTTTTCGTGGACTCAGCTCCACTTACCAGCTGTTCAAAAATTTATCTATCCTTGCCTAAAAACATTCAATGAGGTAGCCTCAACTGCTTCACTGGGCAGGGAATTCCACAGATTCACAACCCTTTGTGTGAAGAAGTTCCTCCTCAACTCAGTCCTAAATCTGCTTCCCCTTATTTTGAGGCTATGCCCCCTAGTTCTAGTTTCATCCACCTGTGGAAACAACTTCCCTGCTTCTATCTTATCTATTCCCTTCATAATCTTATATGTTTCTATAAGATCTCCCCTCATTCTTCTGAATTCCAATGAGTATAGCCCCAGTCTACTCAGTCTCTCCTCATAAGCCAACCCTCTCAACTCTGGAATCAACCTCGTGAATCTCCTCTGCACCCCCTCCAGTGCCAGTATATCCTTTCTCAAGTAAGGAGACCAAAACTGTACCCAGTACTCCAGATGTGGCCTCACCAGCACCTTATACAGCTGCAACATAACCTCGCTGTTTTTAAACTCCATCCCTCGAGCAATGAGGGACAAAATTCCATTTGCCTTCTTAATTACCTGCTGAACTTACAAACCAACTTCTTGTGATTCCTGCACAAGGACACCCAGGTCCCTCTGCACAGCAGCATGCTGCAATTTTTTACCATTTAAATAATAGTCCATTTTGCTGTTATTCCTACCAAAATGGATGACCTCACATTTACCAACATTGTACTCCATCTGCCAGACCCTCGCCCACTCACTTAGACTATCTATATCCCTTTGCAGACTTTTGGCGTCCTCTGCACACTTTGCTCTTCCACCCATCTTAGTGTCATCTGCGAATTTTGACACACTGCACTTGGTCCCCAACTCCAAATCATCTATGTAAATCGTAAACAATTGCGGTCCCAACACTGATCCCCGAGGCACACCACTAGTCACTGGTCGCCAACCAGAAAAACACCCATTTATCCCGACTCTTTGCTTTCTGTTAGTTAACCAATCCTCTATCCATGCTAATACATTACCCGTAACACGGTGCACCTTTATCTTATGTAGCAGTCTTTGGTGCGGCACCTTGTCAAATGCCTGCATATTAGCCTTTTGTGGTTCATGCACTAGGACACCCAGATCCCTCTGCACCTCTGAGCTTTGCAATCTCTCACCATTTAGAATATAAACATTTTTACTCCTTCTGCCTAAATGGACAATTTCACATTTTCCCACATTATACTCCATTTGCCAGAGATTTTCCCCCTCATTTAACCTGTGTCCTTTCGTAGCCTGCTTACATTCTCTTCACAATTTATTTTCCTACTTATCTTTGTGTCATCAGCAAATTTAGCAAAAATACCTTCAATCCCTTCATCCAAGTGATTTATATAAATTGTAAACCGTTGAGGCCCCAGCACTGATCCCTGTGCCACACCGCTCATCAGATCCTGCCAACCAGAAGAAGACCCATTTATGCCAACTCTCTGTTTCCCGTTAGCTAGCCAATCTTCAATCCATGCCAATATGTTAGCCCCTACGGCACAAGCTTTTATTTTCCACAATAACCTTTGATGTGATCCCTTATCAAATGCCTTCTGGAAATCTAAGTGCAGCACATCCACACATTTCCCTTTATCCACAGCACAGGTTTCTTCCTCAATGAATTCCAGTAAGTTGGTTCAACATGATTTCCATTTCACAAAACGCCGTTGACTCTGCCTGAATGCTCTGCTTATCTAACAATAACTCCTAACATCCTCCCTGTGACAGATGTTTGGCTAACTAGCCTGTCATCTCCTGCTTTCTGTCTGTAATGTCCTAACTCTGTTAGGGGTTTGTGGGTTTTAAACAGAAAGAAAAAGATGTGGTTCTCACCCGTAGATTCAATCTAACTGGCTACTGGTTTATTGAGGAGCTGTTGTCAGTACGGAGTAGAAAATTAAACTCTGACAGAAGCCTGTGAAACATCCCAATGACAGCATCATGAGACCAGCGTGGTTAAATATCTCACACTGTCTCTCTCCCTTTTGGGCCTTCTTAAAAAATAGAGATTTTGGAAGATTAAAACCAACACATCAACTATCTCACTAAACACGTCTTTCAAGACCCTTGGACGATCCAGATCTGGGGATTTGTCAGCCCGCAGCCCCAACACTTTGTTCAGTTCCACTTCCCTGGTGATGGCAATTTTCCTGAGTTCCTCCCTCCCTTCCACTTCCTGGTTTACAGCGATTTCTGGGATTTGTATTCTCTACAATGAAGAACGATGCAAAATAAGTGTTGAATTTAACTCCTTGTTTTCAATTATTCATTCCCCAGACTCACTTCCTCAAGGACCAACACTCACTCTGTTAACCGTTTCTTTTTAAAATATTTATAGACATTCTGACTATCTATTTTCATAGTTCTGGCTATCTTTCTCTCGTACTCTAAGTGCAATCTCCTTTGTTATTCTTGATATTCTTAGAAATCTTAGAATCTTAGAAATCATAGAAACCCTACAGCACAGAAAGAGGCCATTCGGCCCATCGAGTCTATACCGACCACAATCCCACCAAGGCCCTACCCCCATATCCCTAGATATTTACCCACTAATCCCTCTAACCTATGCATCACGGGACACTAAGGGCAATTTTTTAGCATGGCCAATCAACCTAACCCGCACATCTTTGGACTGTGGGAGGAAACCGGAGCACCCGGAGGAAACCCACGCAGACACGAGGAGAATGTGCAAACTCCACACAGACAGTGACCCAAGCCGGGAATCGAACCCAGGTCCCTGGAGCTGTGAAGCAGCAGTGCTAACCACTGTGCTACCGTGCCGCCCAATCTGTCCAATCTTCCAGCCTTCCACCTGTCTTTGCACAATGATCTGCTTTTCCTTGAACTTTGATAACCTTTAACCTTTCTAGTTAGCCACCGACGGTGTGTCCGTACCTTGGGCTTTTTTCTTATTTGTTGGACTGTATCCTTTCTGAAATATCCCCTCCCATTTTGCCATTGCAGGAACTTGGTAGTCATATCCAAACATTCACTTGTAGATCAGACTTGGAGAAAAGCCGAGTGACTCTGAACACAACTTGAAGCAGTGTAGAAAAAAACACAAGACCAGGAGAGGGAGGGGGAGAGAAGCTGGAAACTCACCCAAAGAGACAAGGTCAGAGATGATGGCAGTGAGAGGTTCAGCAGAGAGTAGGACCCTTGAACTCGCAGTCTCACCATCTTGTCTTGGAAGGTGATTAAGAAGCCTGACTCCGAGAAAGATGTGCGGGTTAGGTTGATTGGCCAGGTAAAAAATTGCCCCTTAGAGTCCTGAGATGCGTAGGTTAGAGGGATTAGCGGGTAAGTGTGTGGGGGTAGGGCCTGGGTGGTATTGTGGTCGGTGCAGACTCGATGGGCCGAATGGCCTCCTTCTGCACTGTAGGGTTTCTATGATTTCTATGATAAGGGATCTAGAAGAAACAAATAGCAAAGGCAGCAGCAACATGAACTCACCAACAACTCAGGTTAAAATGTGGCATTGAGGAAGGAATGCTTTGAGTTATAAGGAGAGGCTGGATAGACTGGGACTTTTTCCTCTGGAGCGTAGGAGGCTGAGGGGTGACCTTATAGAGGTCTATAAAATAATGAGGGGCACAGAGCAGCTAGATAGTCAACATCTTTTCCCAAAGGTAGGGGAGTCTAAAACTAGAGGGCATTGGTTTAAGGTGAGAGGGGAGAGACACAAAAGTGTCCAGAGGGGCAATTTTTTCACACAGAGGGTGGTGAGTGTCTGGAACGAGCTGCCAGAGGTAGTAGTAGAGGCGGGTACAATTTTGTCTTTTAAAAAGCATTTAGATAGTTACATGGGTAAGACGGGTATAGAGGGATATGGGCCAAATACGGGCAATTGGGACTAGCTTAGGGGTTTTTAAAAATGGGCAGCATGGATAAAAGCAAATTACTGCGGATGCTGGAATCTGAAACAAAAAGAGAAAATGCTGGAAAATCTCAGCAGGTCCTGGCAGCATCTGTAAGGAGAGAAAAGAGCTGACGTTTCGAGTCCAAATGACCCTTGGTCAAAGTGCTTTGCAAAACTGGCGCAAGATTTCAGGTTTTGTTGGAATTCTCACAGAGCAGAAAGGGAGGAGGGTTTGATTTCAGCTGGCAGTCTGAGGAATTCAGCAACTCTGCAACGTTTCACAATTGGCAGAGCTGCTGGAGTCAGCATCAGGGTTAAGACAACTGGTGCCACAGTGCGGGGAGGAATCGCATGTGAGCCTGCGGGTGGTTGGGATGTTTGGTGATATCTGAATAATATTACACAGCAGAAATGTTCTTGCGGCAACTGCAACATTGCATGCCTGAAAAGCAACCTTTGCCCTAAATGGATTTCCCGGAATCAGAGTTGTGAAACTTTTTTGCAGCATCTTCTGAGTCAGTGGAGAGTTCCCGGTGGACAGAGGAAGAAATGGAAGTGGCTAAAAAAGGTTTGTACTTTCTTTTTAGAGCAGTGAGCTGTGGCGTGTTAGCCTGACACTGCTCTGTTTCCAGTTCAGCTTCTCTGTAGATGTGGTTTGTGCAGAGACTTGGATCCAGCTCATTGTTTCATTGCTCTGAATAATCAGTGAAAACTGTTCAAAAGCCAAGATTCCTTAAATGGATGTGTTTGGTTAGTGCGCAGTTCACTGATCACTGAAATGGCAAACTCTGCCTGTTTATGTCAACCGTGACAGGGTAAAAATATCTAAAACTGGGCGAAATTCAGCAGAATCTGAAAGGACATAAAACCTTGTTCAATGTGCGGGTTCGGTGGATTGGCCAATGGTAAGTTGACCATGAGTGTCAGGGGGATTAGCTGGGGTAAACACATGGGTTGTAGGGATTGGACTTGGGTGGGATTGTGGTCGGCGCAGACTCGATGGGCCGAATGGCCTCCTTCTGCACTGTAGGATTCTATGACCACATCACCATTCTGAAAATAACTTACTTCAGGGAGTTGGGTGGGGGGGGGGGGGGGGGGGGGAGGGGGGGCGGAGAGGGGGGGGGGGGGGCGGAGAGGGGGGAGGGGAAGGGGCGTGGTGGTTCTCAGGCCCCTCTTGCTGACAAGGATCTTTCTGTTCTGCTGAAGTCAGGGAATCTTTAAACGACTCATCATATCCACCGTGGGAAAAGTTGCCGATGTGAGAACGGAAGATTCTGGTGTGAATCTTTTGTCTAATCGTAGCGTCATAGAGATATACAGCACGAAAACAGGCCCTTCGGCCCACCTTGTCCATGCTGACCAGGTTTCCTAAACTGAACTAGTCCCATTTGTCTGTATTTGGCCCATATCCCTCTAAACCTTCCCCATCCATGCACCTGTTCAAATGTATTTTAAATGCTATAATTGTACCCGCTACTCCCACCTCCTCTGGCAGCTCATTCCATATGCGCACCACCCTCTGTGTGAAAAAGTTGCCCCTCAGGTCTCTTTCCTTCCCCTCTCACCTTAAACCTATGCCCTCGAGTTTTGGACTCCCCCACCCTGGGGAAAATACTTTGGCTATTCGCTTTATCTATGCCCCTCATGATTTTATAAACCTCTATAAGGTCACCCCTCATCTTCCTACACTCCAGTGAAAAAAGTCCCAACCTATCCAGCTTCTCCTCATAACTCAAACCTTCCAGTTCTGGGAACATCCTTGTAAATCTTTCCAGTTTAATAACATCCTCCCTGTAGCAGGGTGACTGGAATTGTATACAGTGCTCTTTCGGTTAGACTGGACCTGGTATTGGGGAATGAGCCCAGCCAGGTGGTCGATGTTTCAGTAGGGGAGCAGTTCAGGAACAGTGACCACAATTCAGTAAGCTTTAAGGTACTGATGGATAAAGATAAGTGTAGTCCTCAAGTTAAGGTACTAAATTGGGGGAAGGCTAATTACAACAATATTAGGCAGGAACTGAAGAATGTAGATTGAGGACAGATGTTTGAGGGCAAATCAACATCTGGCATGTGGGAGGCTTTCAAGTGTAAGTTGATAGGGATTCAGGAACGGCACATTCCTGTAAGGATGAAGGATAAGTATGGCAAGTTTTGGGAACCTTGGATAACAAGAGATATTGTGAGCCGAGTCAAAGAGAAAAAGGAAGCATTTCTCAAAGCTAGGAGACTGGAAACACACAAAGCAAGTGTGGAATACAAGGAAAGTAGAAAGAAACTTAAGCAAGGAGTAAGGAGGGCTAAAAGAGGTCATGAAAAAGCTTTGGCCAGAGGGATTAAGGAAAATCCCAAGGCTTTTTATACATATATAAAGAGCAAGAGGGTAGCCAGGGAGAGGGTTGGCCCACTCAAGGACAAGGGAGGGAATCTATGCGTGGAGTCAGAGGAAATGGGCGAGGTATTAAATGAGTACTTTGCTTCAGTATTCACCAAAGAGAAGGACTTGGTGGATGATGAGTCTGGGAAAGGATGTGCGGCACGGTAGCACAGTGGTTAGCACTGCTGCTTCACAGCTCCAGGGACCTGGGTTCAAATCCCAGCTTGGGTCACTGTGTGGAGTTTGCACATTCTCCTCGTGTCTGCGTGGGTTTCCTCCGGGTGCTCCGGTTTCCTCCCACAGTCCAAAGATGTGCGGGTTAGGTTGATTGGCCATGCTAAAATTGCCCCTTAGTGTCCCGGGATGCGTAGGTTAGAGGGATTAGCGGGTAAAATATGTAGGGATATGGGGATAGGGCCTGGGTGGGACTGTGGTTGGTGCAGACTCGATGGGCCGAATGGCCTCTTTCTGCACTGTATGATTCTATGATTCTATAGTTTGAGTCATGTTGAGATCAAACAAGAGGAGGCATTGGGATTCTTGAGAAACATTAAGGTAGACAAGTCTCCAGAATACTGATGGGATATACCCCAGAATACTGAGAGAGGCAAGGGAGGAAATTGCTGGGGCTTTGAGAGAAATCTTTGTATCCTCACTGGCTACAGTGGAGATAAACACACTAAGAAGTCTCACAACACCAGGTTAAAGTCCAACAGGTTTATCTGATAGCAAAAGAGCGCTGCTCCTTCATCAGGTGAGTGGGAGTTCTGTTCACAAACAGGGCATATAAAGACACAAACTCAATTTACAAAATAATGGTTGGAATGCGAGTCTTTACAGGTAATCATGTCTTAAAGGTACAGACAATGTGAATGGAGAGAGTGTTAAGCACAGGTTAAAGAGATGTGT
>NC_135813.1:79938127-79943127 GCF_964213995.1 Mustelus asterias
CCCATAACAACAACACCCTAGCCCAACAGTAACACAATAACAACCCCAGTGGTGAACCAACGATGGTTCACCACATTCACCCCTCCTTTAGGAACCAAAGGTGGCGGGGTGGATGAAAACAGACAATGACAAAAAAAAATAACAGGATTCACAAGTCCAGACGGTCTGGAGGACCACACCGATGCTGCGATCTTCTCAACACCGGTTGCGAAACCGGAGCAGGTGCTTGCGGTGGCTCTCTCAAAGCAACATCTGGCTGTCCCCTCAAAGACTCCCGGGCCGGCCGGCCCTGATGAGGCGATGGTGTAGGGGATCCTGGAACGTTTGGTGGTGGTGGTGGTGGTGATGATGGTGGCGCCGATCTCCGAGTCTCAGGCAAGCTGTACATGGGAGTAAAAGTGTTATGCACTGGTCCCGGTGCTGACCGCGCCACGTCTGGGGAAGTAATGAGGAGTAGTGGATCTGTGACTGGGGGAATAGGAGCGACAGGAGTTGCTACGTCCCCTGCGGGCGCCAGGTCTCTAATGGAGACAGTGTCCTCTCGCCCGTCAGGATATGCCACATAGGCATACTGAGGGTTGGCGTGGAGGAGTTGGACCGGTTCGACCAAGGGGTCGGACTTGCGAGCCCTCACATGGCGCCGCAGAAGGACGGGTCCTGGGTACGTCAACCAGGCTGGCAATGAGGTCCCCGAGGACGACTTCCGAGGGAATGAGAACATCCTCTCGTGGGGAGTAGCATTGGTTGCCGTACACAGGAGGGAGCGGATAGAATGGAGCGCAGTTGGAAGGACCTCCTGCCACCGGGAGACTGGAAGGCCCTTGGATTTCAGTGCCAGTAGGACAGCCTTCCAGACTGTAGCATTCTCCCTTTCCACCTGTCCGTTACCCCTAGGGTTGTAGCTCGTGGTTCTACTAGAGGCAATCCCGAATGAGAGCAGGAATTGCCTCAAGTCGTTGCTCATGAACGACGAGCCCCTGTCGCTATGAATATAGCAGGGGTACCCGAACAGGGTAAAAAGCTCACTGAATGCCTTGATGACGGTGGCAGTCGACGTGTCCGCACAGGGGAAAACAAACGGAAACCGGGAAAATTCGTCTATTATGTTAAGAAAATAGACATTCCGATCCGTTGAGGGAAGGGGGCCCTTAAAATCTACACTCAGCCTCTCAAAAGGGCGAGTGGCCTTGACCAAATGTGCCCGGTCTGGTCGATAAAAGTGTGGTTTGCATTCTGCGCAAATCCGACAACTTCTAGTAACTGACCTGACCTCCTCCACCGAGTAGGGTAGGTTGCGGGCTTTTATGAAGTGGTAGAGTCTGGTGACTCCAGGATGACACAGATCATTGTGGAGAGCCTTCAAGCGGTCCTCCTGCATGATGGCGCATGTTCCGCGCGAGAGGGCATCCGAGGGCTCATTGAGCTTCCCTGGACGATACATAATATCGTAATTATAGGTGGAGAGCTCAATTCTCCACCGCAAGATCTTATCGTTCTTGATCTTGCCCCTCTGCGTGTTACTGAACATAAACGCCACGGATCGTTGATCCGTGATCAGGGTGAACCGCTTACCTGCCAGGTAATGGCGCCAGTGTCTGACTGCCTCCACAATGGCCTGAGCCTCCTTTTCCACCGCTGAGTGCCGAATCTCTGGGCCTTGAAGGGTGCGGGAAAAAAACGCGACGGGCCTGCCTGCCTGGTTTAGTGTGGCGGCTAGGGCGAAGTCCGATGCATCACTCTCCACCTGGAAAGGGATGGATTCATCCACCGCGTGCATCGTGGCTTTCGAGATGTCGCTTTTCAAAACCTTGAAGGCCAATTGGGCCTCCGGCGTAAGTGGGAAGGTCGTGGACTTAATGAGCGGACGAGCTTTGTCCGCGTAGTTGGGGACCCACTGTGCATAATACGAAAAGAACCCGAGGCATCTCCTCAGTGCTTTCGTGCTAGCGGGCAAGGGAAGTTCAGTGAGTGGGCGCATACGGTCTGGATCAGGGCCAATGACCCCGTTTTCCACCACGTATCCGAGGATGGCTAACCTACGCGTACGGAATACGCACTTCTCCCTGTTATAGGTCAGATTCAGGCGAGATGCAGTGCGTAGAAAGTGTTGGAGATTCGTGTCGTGGTCCTGCTGGTCATGGCCGCAGATGGTGACGTTATCCAGGTACGGGAAGGTAGCCCGCAACCCGTTCTGGTCCACCATTCGGTCCATAGCACGCTGGAAGACCGAGACCCCATTGGTGACACCAAATGGAACCCTGAGGAATTGGTATAGACGACCATCCGCCTCAAAAGCCGTATATTGTCGGTCCTCTGGGCGGATGGGGAGTTGATGGTAGGCGGACTTAAGGTCTATGGTAGAAAACACTCGGTACTGCGCAATCTGATTGACCATATCAGAAATGCGCGGGAGAGGATACGCATCCAGCTGCGTGTATCTATTAATGGTCTGACTATAGTCGATGACCATCCGAGGTTTGTTCCCGCTTTTGACTACCACGACCTGCGCTCTCCACGGACTAGCACTGGCCTGTATGATCCCTTCCTTGAGGAGCCGCTGAACCTCAGATCTAATAAAGATCCGGTCCTCAGCGCTGTAACGCCTACTTTTAGTAGCGATGGGCTTGCAGCCAGGTACCAGATTTTTAAAAAGGGATGGTGTCGTGATCTTCAGGGTGGATAGATTGCACGCGGGGCGCTTTGGGCAATTTGGAGGCTGCGGCTGATTCCCTACTGCCAGTGAAGGGAGTGGCCCACCGTACTGTAGGATCCCACTCCTCATGTGGGCCATAAAGTTTAGTCCGAGGAGAATTGGCGCGCAAAGGTGAGGTAGCACAAGGAGCCTGTATTGCTCGTAAACTGTGCCCTGTACCTCAAGAGTTACCATACATCGTCCTTGGATCGGTACAGACCGGGACTGTGATGCCATGGAAATTGTCTGTTTGGCAGGGAGAACCCGGAGTCCACACCTTTTAGCAGTTTCAGGGTGTATGAAACTTTCGGTGCTCCCACTGTCAAACAGACAATTCACAGTTCTGCCACTAACCTTTACCTCCATCATGGAATGTTCCAGTCTGTAATGCCTGGTCTGATCCAGAGAGATCGACGCCACCGTTGGCCCCTGGGCGTCACTGCATGCTGCCGATGTGGATGCTGAGGACCCCTGCTGGTCGCTGCTGCATGCTGCCGATGTGGATGCTGAGGACCCCTGCTGGTCGCTCCTAGTCGTCGTGGACCATGATGGCCGCCCCCATGAATCGCATGTGGCCGAGGGCTCCAAGCGCAGCGACTCCTGGTGGTCTTCCTCCTCCTCTGTCTGCCACGATGGCGCCGTCCTGAGATCGCACGTGGTCGGACCTCGTGGGTACTGCAGCGCCGAAGGAGATGGTCTCCGTTCTGGAGGGTTACAAGCTGCACTGCCGTTTTTAGGTTTGGACCTGCAGACTTTGCTGTAGTGGCCTTTTTTACCGCACTGGCTGCAGATTGCCGTTCTTGCCGGACACTGTAGCCGTGGATGCTTGGCCCCACCGCAAAAATAGCATCGCTGGCCACCTGGAGCTGCCGCCGTCGTCGAATCGATCTGGGAGCGCGGGTTCGCGGGGCGAGGAGGGTGCAGAGCTTGCTCCAACCACGTTGACTGCACGTGGTCCTCGGGGTACAGCGCCAAGCTCTTCGACGCCGCCTCCAACCTCATGGCCATCCCCATTGCCTGGGTCAAGTTGAGTTTCCCCTTTTCTAATAATTTAAGTCTGATGTACGAGGACCCTACCCCTGCTACGAACGCGTCTCGGGCGAGGTCTTGCATGTACTGCTCGGCGGAGACATCCTTACAGTCACAACCCCTGGCAAGCTGCAGGAGTTCATTGGCGTAGTCTTCTATGGTCTCGCCCGACTGCCGACGTCGTGTAGCGAGGAGATAACGAGCGTGAATCTCGTTGGGTGGCGTAATGTACCTATTCTTTAGGAGCTCGACGGCACCCTGGTAAGTGGAAGCTGCACGAATGGCTAGGTAAATCGTGTCGCTTACCCTTGCGTGGAGGACCTGGAGTCTATCACTGTCTGTAGTGATAGCTACCGAGGCTGCCAGGTAGTCCTCGAAGCACTTCCACCAATGTTCGAACGTGTTAGCTGCACCGACCGCACGTGGGTCCAGTGTCAGACGATCCGGTTTTAGGATCTGTTCCATATTCTCAGTTAATGTATTAAATTGATGCACCTCAATGAGCACCCGGAAACAAGGCTTTAGAACTGAAGGCTTTAATACATTAACAATGAAACTACTAACACAAATTCACCCGTTCAGACTGAAGGGGTCCTGCCGGAGCAGGGGGTCTTATACCCTGCCACCGGAGGCGGGACCCCACTGGAGTGTGCCACGATAACACTTAGGACAGGTAAACACCCTAACCCAACAACATAGTACAACCCCCCATAACAACAACACCCTAGCCCAACAGTAACACAATAACAACCCCAGTGGTGAACCAACGATGGTTCACCACACTCTCGCTCTCTGTCTCTCGCTCTCTGTCTCTCTCACTGTCTCTCTCACTGTCTCTCTCTCTGTCTCTCTCTCTGTCTCTCTCTCTGTCTCTCTCTCTCTGTCTCTCTCTCTCTGTCTCTCTCTCTCTGTCTCTCTCTCTCTGTCTCTCTCTCTGTCTCTCTCTCTCTGTCTCTGTGGCTCTCTTCCTGTCTCTCTCTGTCTCTGTGTGTCTCTCTCTGTCTCTGTGGCTCTCTCTTTGTCTCTCTCTGTGTCTGTCTCTGTGTCTCTCTCTCTCTCTGTCTTTCTTTCTCTCTCTCTCTCTGTCTCTCGCTCTCTGTCTCCCTCTCTGTCTCCCTCTCTGTCTCCCTCTCTGTCTCCCTCTCTGTCTCCCTCTCTGTCTCCCTCTCTGTCTCCCTCTCTGTCTCCCTCTCTGTCTCCCTCTCTGTCTCCCTCTCTGTCTCTCTCTCTCTCTCTGTCCCTCTCTCTCTCTCTCTCTGTCCCTCTCTCTCTCTCTGTC
>NC_135813.1:79953127-79983127 GCF_964213995.1 Mustelus asterias
TTCTCTGGCCATTGGGCGGGGGAGCCACGGAAACCTCCATAGACATCAGCAGGAGCAGAAGATCCCGTCAATCGCCTCTGCCATGGGGGAGGTGGGGGGGGTCGGGAAAATCCCGGCCAATGAAGGAATGATGATATATTTCCCAATCAGGATGGTGAGTGATTGGGAGGGGAATCTCCAGGTGCTGGTGTTCCCGTGTGTCTGCTGCCCTCGTCCTTCTAGATGGAAGTACCAGAGAATGGCTGCCTCCCTCGCTTTAGTTTAATTGAAAAGGTGTAACGTGTGGACTGGGTCTGTGTGCGGTGAATAAATGCAGCTTCTAGCGTGTACAGGTGAGCCCCATTGCCAAGCCGACTGATAATCTCCAATTGGCTGTCAGTGTAAGTCTTAGCACACTCAGGATTGTTTAGCAAGTGTTGTCCAATCAGAGAATCACATCAAATGTTGGACGCGAGGTTTTGAGGTTTCAGTAAGATCAGCTTTATAACATGTGGAACTGCAGGAATCTCAGTGCTTGTACTGAGCAGTGAAGGTGGGCTTGTGGAGGACAGCAGGAGGGAACCAATTGGCAGATTTCCCAAGGAGCACTTTGAGGAAATGGAGATAATTTGACTGTTCCATTTCAAGGGGAATTTGAGCTCAGGATGGAACCTGTTAAGGTTCTTGAATGGAGAGGTTTGCCTGTCACACGAATGAACAATGAACAATTTCACTGATAGTGTGAGGCCGGGTGTGTGGGCTGCACGTCTCGATAACTGGCGGATCGTATCAAAACCTCGCTCACCCTAAGGTCGGAAATTCCCACCCGCATGGTCCACCCCGCACGCTATGATCCCCGTGGTGGGCGGGACAGGAAAATTCCACCGCATGTCCCTTCGGCTAAAAGCAAAATACTGCGGATGCTGGAATCTGAGACAAAAACAGAAAATGCTGGAAAATCTCAGCAGTAGAAAGGCCTGATGGGATATACCCCAGGATACTGAGAGAGACAAGGGAGGAAGTTGCTGGGGCCTTGAGAGAAATCTTTGTATCCTCACTGGCTACAGGGGAGGTCCCAGAAGATTGGAGAATAGCCAATGTTGTTCCTTTGTTTAAGAAGGATAGCAAAAATAATCCAGGTAATTACAGGCCGGTGAGCCTTACATCAGTGGTAGGGAAATTATTGGAGAGGATTCTTCGAGACAGGATTTATTCCCACTTGGAAATAACTGGACATATTAGTGAGAGGGAACATGGTTTTGTGAAGGGGAGGTCATGTCCCACTAACTTGATCAAGTTTTTCGAGGAACTGAGGAAGATGATTGATGAGGGTAGGGCAGTGGATGTTGTCCACATGGACTTCAGTAAGGCCTTTGACAAGGTCCCTCATGGCACACTGGTGCAGAAGGTGAAGTCACATGGGATCAGAGGTGAGCTGGCAAGGTGGATTCAGAACTGGCTCGGTCAAAGAAGACAGAGGGTAACAGTGGAAGGATGCGTTTCTGAATGGAGGGCTGTGACAAGTGGTGTTCCTCAGGGATCAGTGCTGGGACCTTTGCTGGTTGTAATATATATAAATGATTTGGAGGAAAATGTAACTGGTTTGATTAGTAAGTTTGCAGACAACACAAAGGTTGGTGGATTTGTGGATAGCGATGAGGACCATCAGAGGATACAGCAGGATATAGATCAGTTGGAGAATTGGGCGGAGAGATGGCAGATGGAGTTTAATCCGGACTAATGTGAGATAATGTATTTTGGAAGGTCTAATACAGATAGGAAATATACAGTAAATGGCAGAACCCTTAAGAGTATTGATAGGCAAAGGGATCTGGATATACAAGTACACAGGTCACTGAAAGTGGCAATGCAGGTGGAGAAGGTAGTCAAGAAGGCATACAGCATGCTTCCCTTCATTGGCCGGGGCATTGAGTTTAAAAATTGGCAAGTCATGTTGCAGTTTTATAGAACCTTAGTTAGTCCACACTTGGAATATAGTGTTCAATTCTGGTTGCCACACTACCAGAAGGCTTTGGAGAGGGTACAGAAAAGATTTACCAGGATGTTGCCTGGTATAGAGGGCATTAGCTATGAGGAGAGGTTGGAGAAACTTGGTTTGTTCTCACTGGAACGACGGAGGTTGAGGGGCGACCTGATAGAAGTCTACAAGATTATGAGAGGCATGGACAGGATGGATAGTCAGAAGCTTTTTCCCAGGGTGGAAGAGTCAATTACTAGGGGGCATAGGTTTAAGGTGCGAGAAGCAAGGTTTAAAGGAGATGTACGAGGCAGATTTTTTACACAGAGAGTGGTGGGTGCCTGGAACTCGTTGCTGGAGGTGGTAGTGGAAGCAGATACGATAGTGAGTTTTAAGGGATGTCTTGACAAATACATGAATCGGATGGGAATAGAGGGATATGGTCCCCAGAAGGGTAGGGGGTTTTAGTTAAGTCGGGCAGCATGGCCGGTGCAGGCCTGTTCCTGTGCTGTAATGTTCTTTGTTCTTTGTTCCTTGAGAAGGTCTAAAGCTTCCAGAACTCTTTGGAGAGGTAAGCAATTCTTGTAGTTAGGCCCAGAGACACATTTGGAGAGGTGAAGTACCCTTTGGGACCATTAAAAGTTGACATTAATTTACATAAAAAGTAGAAAATTCTTTGAAGCTGTTAAGGCATTTAAATCTCCTGCCCTTGAATTTTTTGAAAAAAAAACATTTTGCAGCATAAATCAGTGCATGCCAATTCACTGTCTATTGACATAAAAGCCTGAGAGCTATCATAGGATTTGTGTTGTCTGACTGATTTCACAACCTATCATTATCATAGTGGGGTGCCTGTCAGTTCACATTTTGATTGACAGTTCCAAGTACTTATAAAGCCTTTGGAATGGGACTATGAATACAAATGCTTGTTTTTATCAGGGATTAAGTAAACATTGAAATGTAGAAGATAGGAGCAGGAGGAGGCCATTTGGCCCTTTGAGGCTGCTCCTAAGTAGTTAAAGCAAGTTAAATATAGTGATTGGGTTTTTATCACAGAGGGTGGTGGGAATCTGGAATGCGCTGCCTGGGAAGGTGGTGGAGGCTGGAAACCTCACAACCTTTAAAAAGATATTTGGATGAACACTTGAAATATCAGAACATTCAAGGATATGGGACAAGCATGGTGTCACAGTGGTTAGCACTGCTCACTGCCTCACAGCACCAGGGACCCGGGTTCGATTCCCAGCTTGAGTTACTGTCTGCGTGGAGTTTGCACATTCTCCCCGTGTCTGCGTGGGTTTCCTTCAGGTGCTCCAGTTTCCTCCCACAGTCCGAAAGACGTGTTGGTCAGGTGCATTGACCCGAACAGGCGCCGAGGTGTGGTGACTAGGGAAATTTCACAGTACCTTCATTGCAGTGTTAATGTAAGCCTTACTTGTGACACTAATAAATAAACTTTAAGTGCAGGAAAATGGGATTAGCGTGTTTTTAGTTGTAGTTATTATCGTTGCAGACCTGATGGGCCAAAGGGCCTTTTCTGTGCTATACAGCTCTGACTCTATGACAGAATTTTATTTTATTTCATCCCAGCGAGGTTCCAACGTGGATACCGGGTGAATTGGCATGGAAGGTGTTGGGGGCGGTGGGTGGTGGGTGGGCAAGCATGGCTTGTCATGAAGTGGCACTGAGGTGGCTTAGAGGCAAAAAAGGGCATTGGGGATGGGTAGAGGGGCAATGTGGGGGTGTGGGATGTGGGTAAAGGGGCAATGGGGGGGTGGGATGTGGGTAGAGGGGCAATGGGGGGGTGTGGGATGTGGGTAGAGGGGCAATGGGAGGGTGTGGGATGTGGGTAGAGGGGCAATGGGGGGGGGTGGGATGTGGGTAAAGGGGCAATGGGGGGGTGTGGGATGTGGGTAAAGGAGCAATGGGGGGTGTGGGATGTGGGTAGAGGGGCAATGGGGGGTGTGGGATGTGGGTAAAGAGGCAATGTGGGATGTGGGTAGGGGGCAATGGGGGGGTGTGGGATGTGGGTAGAGGGGCAATGGGGGGATGTGGGTAGGGGGCAATGGGGGTGTGTGGAATGTGGGTAGAGGGGCAATGGGGGGTGTGGGATGTGGGTAAAGGGGCAATGGGGGGTGTGGGATGTGGGTAAAGGGGCAATGGGGGGTGTAGGATGTGGGTAGGGGGCAATGGGGGTGTGTGGGATGAAGAGCGTGGCATGGGTTGGTATGGATTGGCTTGCGGTATTTGTGGGCAGTCAGGGTGGAGGGATGTATTTTCTTTTTATTGATTTATTTTTTCAAATCTGGGACAAGATCCTGGGGCACCAAGGTGGGCCTTTCACACAGACTGTCCCGTCCCCCACCCCCTGTCCCCCCCGTCCCCCCCAACCCACCCCCCCCCACCCTGTGTCCCCCTCCGCCCCACCCCCACCCCTCAGCTCCCCACCCCTACCCCTCAGCTCCCCACCCCTCAGCTCCCCCCCCCCCCCCCAACCCAGCCCGTAACAAAACCCTGCCATCTCCTGAGCCAGGAGTTTTCCCAGCACGGGGGTTGAAAGTTCAGGCCCACGAGTGATTAAAGCGCTGGGGCAGCGACAGTCAGTGATCAGGCAGGTTGGTCTTGCGGGATGAGGTGATCCCATTGCTCTGTCAGTGAGCAGTGTCTGATTAATCCCTTATTGTTTCCTGTCATTAATTCCTGCTCCAACTCTCTCTGCTGCCCATCGGGAGACTTTTCCGGCTCTCACTCATAATCCTTTGTTCGTTCCCTGCAGGTCTTCTCCAGCACGGTCGAGGCTGGGCAGCCATTGCCAAGATGGTGAGTTCCAAGACAGAGGCTCAGTGTAAAAATTTCTACTTTAATTACAAAAGGCGCCACAATTTGGATATTCTCCTGCAACAACACAGACTGAGAACGGTAAGAAGTGAAAGCAGCCAGTGAGCGGAACCTTCTCCTCTATCTCTGCCTCTCATTGCTGGACTGACAGAGTTGTAGCAGACGTCCGCGTGTGTCCAGCGATTTGTAAATTGAATATAACTGATCGGTTGGATTCACATGGAGCACCGTGGGCTTCACATCATTCTGGATTCGCACCAGCTCTGGGTTGCCGATGGCCTAGTGGTATTATCACTAGTCTATCAATCCAGAAACTCAGCTAATGTTCTGGGGACCCGGGTTCGAATCCCGCCACGGCAGATGGTGGAATTTGAATTCAATAAAAAAAATAGCTAGAATTAAGAATCTGCTGATGACCATGAAACCATTGTCGATTGTCAGAAAACCCCATCTGGTTCACTAATGTCCTTTAGGAAAGGAAATCTGCCGTCCGCACCCGGTCTGGCCTACATGTGACTCCAGAGCCACAGCAATGTGGTTGACTCTCAACTGCCCTCCAAAGACAACTAGGGATGGGCAATAAATGCTGATGTGGAGATGCCGGCGTTGGACTGGGGTAAACACAGTAAGAAGTCTCACAACACCAGGTTAAAGTCCAACAGGTTTATTTGGTAGCAAATGCCATTAGCTTTCGGAGCGCTGCCCCACCTGACTCACCTGACGAAGGGGCAGCGTTCCGAAAGCTAGTGGCTTTTGCTACCAGATAAACCTGTCGGACTTTAACCTGGTGTTGTGAGACTTCTTACAGTAAATGCTGGCCAGCCAGCGACGTCCATGCCTCATGCATGAATTTTTAAAAAAGACCAAGTTCAGTTTGAGAAAGTTCTGCAGTTGCATTCTTAACCTTTGTAATGTTGATCAGAATGTAACCTACCTTTGACCAACATTCAGCGGCTTACTTGGCCAGGGGACAATAAGTATAACTTTACTTCTACTTATTGCTAAGAAGGTGCTCGAACTCTAATTAAAATGAGGCAGCCTCTGTGGATCATTGATAGAAGTTGATACTCAGAATCTCAGCCCGATTCTTGGGCACCAAGCTGACCAGTACACTAGATACGATAGTGAGTTTTAAGGGGCATTTGGACAAATAGGATGGGAATAGAGGGATATGGTCCCCGGAAGAGTAGGGGGTTTTAGTTAAATCGGGCAGCATGGTCAGTGCAGGCTTGGAGGGCCGAACGGCCTGTTCCTGCGCTGTAATTTTCTTTGTTCTTTGTTCACATCCGACAGGAAGAGGCCATTCAGATTCTGCCTCCATTTCTTCATCTTCATTAAACAACAAACATGGGGCAGCACGGTAGCACAGTGGTTAGCATTGCTGCTTCACAGCTCCAGGGACCTGGGTTCGATTCCCGGCTTGGGTCACTGTCTGTGTGGAGTTTGCACATTCTCCTTGTGTCTGCGTGGGTTTCCTCTGGGTGCTCCAGTTTCCTCCCACAGTCCAAAGATGTGCGGGTTAGGTTGATTGGCCATGCTAAAATTGCCCCTTAGTGTCCTGAGATGTGTAGGTTAGAGGGATTAGTGGGTAATTATGTAGGGATATGGGGGTAGGGCCTGGGTGGGATTGTGGTCGGTGCAGACTTGATGGGCCACATGGCCTCTTTCTGCACTGCAGGGTAGCTATGATCTTATTTTGAAATTTTCAATCCATCTCCAGTCTCAGCAGCATTCTGAGAGAGCGAGTTACAGACCTCCGCTTTCGATCTTGTTTCAATAAAATGCAAAGGAAGCTCAAAGATTCGCAATCTTTCCAATCAGCACTTGGCAGCCTTCCCAACTCAACACCGAGCTCAACAATTTCACATCATAACCACCCCTCCCCACTGTTTTGGACAGTGGCTGTTGGTGATGATTCTGCTGTTACCATTTACACCACCTCTGGATCCATCTTTTGTTGTTTTATTTGTCCCATTACCTTGCGCCAATATCCCTTTTGTTATTTAATCTCTCCATCGCAGACATTCCCCTTTGTTCTTTCCTCCCTTCTCTCCTTTCCCTGTTTCTGTGCTTGCTAACACCCTGTTACACCTTTAATGCTATTCAGTTCTACTGAAGGAATCACTTTTATACACATGCCGCTGAATATCTTTAACATATTACACACGATATGTGGTACCGAAACAGGCCATTCAGCCCAACCAGCCCATGCTGGTTTTTACACACCACTCAAGACCCCTCCCATTCTTCCCTCATCTAAATCTCCCATTGTCATTCTGGGGCCAATTTTACTGTTCCGCCCGCCGCAGGAATTTGAGCAGGTGAGGGGTTGACTTGGGCGGGATTTTCCGGTTTTGGGGACGAGCCAGGCCAGAAAAACCCACTCTCGATGTTTCCTTCTTGTTTGGTTTCTCTTAAGGTTGTGTTTATTTTGCTCCAGCACTAGAGGGAGCACTTCCTGCACATGCTCAGTTTGTGTTAGAGTGTGTCACTGGCAGCATTGAAACTAACAAGTTGGCTTGGCGTAGACTAACAATGAAGTTCAAGTTACCCATTTTTAGTTCTGTACAGTCCTTAACCAATTAGAAGTTCTTGTATTTAGTCCATCTTTCATTGAACAACTATCCCACCGTAAAATATGCTTCTCGTAATTTAATAAATGGTAAAGGCATATGATCAGGACTTTCAGTAAATGAGATTCTCAATGTGGAGAATTGGTTGAAATATTTAGTTTAAGGACACCTTTTAATACAAATCAATTCGCCAACATGGGATTTGAAATGCTGACTCTAGGATCAAAAGTCTCATTTGTTACCGACTGAGTTACTTGGAATACAGTGTTCAATTTTGGTCGCCACACTACCAGGACGTGGAGGTTTTGGAGAGGGTACAGAAAAGATTTACCAGGATGTTGCCTGGCGTGGAGGGCGTTAGCTATGAGGAGAGGTTGGAGAAACTTGGTTTGTTCTCATTGGAACGACGGAGGTTGAGGGGCCACCTGATAGGAGTCTACAAGATTATGAGAGCCATGGACAGAGTGGATAGTCAGAAGCTTCTTCCCAGGGTGGAAGAGTCAATTACTAGGGGGCATAGGTTTAAGGCGCGAGGGGCAAGGTTTAAAGGAGATGTACGAGGCAAGTTTTTTTACACAGAGGGTGGTGGGTGCCTGGAACTCGTTGCCGGGGGAGGTAGTGGAAGCGGATACGGTAGTGACTTTTAAGGGGCGTCTTGACAAATACATGAATAGGATGGGAATAGAGGGATATGGTCCCCGGAAGGGTAGGGGGTTTTAGTTCAGTCGGGCAGCATGGTCGGTGCAGGCTTGGAGGGCCGGAGGGCCTGTTCCTGTGCTGTAATTTTCTTTGTTCTTTGTACTCGGGCTATGTAAAATATCACAGCACAAGACAGTGACACACTGAATCTAACTTACGGAGACGACACTCAGAAGACCACGTTCAAATTGTGATCCAGTCAGAGGCTGGGAACTGTGATGTTGCTGGGTGCAATGTACCGCGGTGATTATCTGAAACATGAGAGTGGTATTTCCATTATTAAATCACTCCCGGCAACATCGCTCTAAATACCGAACATTACCGTTGGAATTCCAAACGGGAAATGCTTCCATTGCCGGTTGGAAAGTGATGTGAGCTGATGCGGGGGCGATAGATCCACATTGCCGCTGCTGAACACAGCGGTTTTTGGAGCAGTTGTGTGTGTGTGGCAGTGGCTGCGGGGGGGTCAGTTGTGCGTGTGGCAGCTGGCTGCGGGGGGGTGGGGGTCAGTTGTGTGTGTGGCAGCTGGCTGCGGGGGGGGGTCAGTGCTCCAATGCAATTGTTCCTGACAGCATTCCCATTGGCAGTCAGAGTTAGTCTTCCCTTATATATATCTAGGCTCTTCACTCCGACCAGTCGCTGCAGGATTCTCACCAGGCTCTGGGTAAAGGTGTTGATTCTGGATTTCTGGGTGATTATCTTATATTGACCCAGGAGGAGACAGTGTTTGTGTTTCACTGGGAGATGCTGTTGGTGGGTGTCTGTTGCTGTCTTTCTGAAAGGATTTCAGTTGCTGGGGCAATGGCACCAGGAGTTGGTTGTTTGTTTGAAGTGTGGGGCTCACTCTCTCTCTCTCTCTCTCTCTCTCTCACTGACAGCTTTCAGATCATGAGAAAGAGGAACTGTGATCTCACTGAAAGGCAGTATAGCATCCTGGGGCTGAATGGCCTCCTCCTGTTCCTCTCTTCCTGCTCGATCTCTCTCTATCTTTCTCTGTCTCCATCTCTATCGCTTTAAACTGTCCCGATTAAAACCATAAGCCCATAACAAATAGGAACAGGATGAGGCTGTTCGGCCCCGCAAGCCTGCTCTCCCATTCAATAGGATCATGACTAATCCAACATTTCTCATGTCCAATTTCCTGCCCATTCCCTGTCGCTCTTGATTCCTTTACTGATCAGAAATCTATCGTTCTCAGTTCTGTGACTTGCTCTCTCTCCATAAGACCATAAGACACAGGAGCAGAATTAGGCCACTTGGCCCATCGAGTCTGCCCCGCCATTCAATCATGGCTGAAATTTTTCTCGTCCCCATTCTCCTGCCTTTTCCTCATAACCCCCGAAGCCCTTATTAATCAGGAACCTATCTATGTCTGTCTTAAAGACACTCAATGACCCGCCCTCCTCTGCGGCAAAGAGTTCCACAGATTCACCACTCTCTGGCTGAAGAAATTCCTCCTCATCTTTGTTTTAAAGGATCGTCCCTTTAGCCTGAGGTTGTGCCCTCTGGTTCTAGTTTTTCCTACGAGTGGAAACATCCTCTCCACGTCCACTCTATCAACCTCCCACTTGCTGAGTCTGTCTCTCGCTCGATTTGTCCAGTAATTCAGAAACAGAATTCCAGCCGTGTTCGTACTTTATTACAGGTGGAAAATGCTGGTTGTTTCTGAGCTTGAGGCTCAGTCACATCCCAATCTGTACGTTTTCCAGACCCAAAGACAATTAAACTCTGTGACATCCCCCTGCTGCCGATGTTTCTTTGTACATAGAACATAGAACAGTACAGCACAGTACAGGCCCTTCGGCCCATGATGTTGTGCCGAACCTTTTCCGAAACCAAGATCAAGCTATCCCACTCCCTATCATCCTGGTGTGCTCCATGTGCCTATCCAATAACCGCTTAAATGTTCCTAAAGTGTCCGACTCCACTATCACTGCAGGCAGTCCATTCCACACCCCAACCACTCTCTGCGTAAAGAACCTACCTCTGATATCCTTCCTATATCTCCCACCACGAACCCTATAGTTATGCCCCTTCGTAACAGCTACATCCACCAGAGGAAATAGTCTCTGAACGTCCACTCTATCTATCCCCCTCATCATCTTATAAACCTCAACCTCCTCCGCTCCAGGGAGAACAGCCCTAGCTCCCTCAACCTTTCCTCATAAGACCTACCCTCCAAACCAGGCAGCATCCTGGTAAATCTCCTCTGCACTCTTTCCAGCGCTTCCACATCCTTCTTATAGTGAGGTGACCAGAACTGCACACAATATTCCAAATGTGGTCTCACCAAGGTCCTGTACAGTTGCAGCATAACCCCACGGCTCTTAAACTCCAACCCCCTGATAATAAACGCTAACACACTATAGGCCTTCTTCACGGCTCTATCCACTTGAGTGGCAACCTAATTCCGTATTTTAAAAGAATTGATGATTCCGGCATTAGCAGGAGACAGCAATTCCACCGACAAACCTCAAGGTGACACATGTCCCACATTCGGCTTCTCAGGGACGCGTTGGAGCTGTCCATCTGCTGTCGGTGTGCGAGAGACGGTTGGAAGCATTGACTCAGGCTCCGAGGCTTAGTTTCACGCTCAGAGTTAGAGTCCGGGACACATTCCAGACATCCCGCAATGCACCAACCGCAGAAACTGTCACACAAAGTTAGAAAGGACAGGAGAAAAGTCCAGCAGCAACACTGTCAGTGTAGCTCAGCGGGCTGGACGGCTGGGTGGTGATACAGAGCGACGCCATCAACATGGGTTCAATCCCCGTACCAGCTCAGGTTATTCACGAAGGTCCCGCCTTCTCAACCTTGCCCCTCGTCTGAGGTGTGCTGATCCTCAGGTTAAATCCCCACCAGCCTATCGTCATCTGGGACGATGGCGACTTTACCGTTTATCTTTATTTTTCTGATGTATAACTAGAAATTTACCAGCAATTAGAAGTAGTTATATTGACCTGCATTTTAATAGTGATTAATTAAAGTCACAGGGTTTTATAAAGCAGAGAGAGGCCCTTTGGTCCATCATGTCTGTGCTGCCCATTGAACACCTGTCTGTTCTCATCCCATTTTCCAGCACTGGTCGTGTCGCCTCATTGGTCATTGATGTTAAAGGGAAAAGTCTACAGCAAAAGCAAGTTCACACAACACACGTTCTTTCCTCACTCGTTAGATTTGCTCAAGAGTTTTAACACCAACTCCACATTGTCACCAAGGGCCCAGCCTCTCTGCGGTTATTTACTGTAACATTTCCCTCAGGAATTTGTGTTTTGCTTTGACAGGAGGCAGTAAAGGTGGTGAAGAAGAGGAGAAAGACCAGGCAGGGTGAAGAGACCTCGGCAACCTCTGCTGCTGAAGATGAGGATCTGGAAGCTTCTGCAGTGAGTGAGGATGAAGAAGAAATGACGGAAGATACAGAGGGTGTGTCTCCATCGCTTGGCGGTAGCCAATCAATATCCGCTTCCTCCGTGATTCTATCCTCACAGCTGGGGGGAGGAAGTGATTTCTGTGGAAGTTCACGAGGTCAAACTTAATCTCTTCCCCCATTCCCGACCGGAAAAGCAGACAGTTTGGACCGTTACATCCCATTGAATGGGAAGCAGATTCAGACACCTGATCAAATCACCCATTCCACAACTATGCATACTTTGATTATCCCAGAATTGGTCTCACAAGTTTGGTTAATCTCCACTTCCATCCAATCCCAAAGTAAATCCATGACCGTATTCCCCTGATCCTCACTATTTCCCAGTGTGTCCATCTCGGAGTCTCCCAATCACTGGGTGCTGTCCTAAACGCACTAAGAGTTCTCACAACACCAGGTTAAAGTCCAACAGGTTTATTTGGTAGCAAAAGCCACACAAGCTTTCAGAGCGCTGCTCCTTTGTCAGATAAGTGGGAGTTCTGTTCACAAACAGGGCATCTAAAGACACAAACTCAATTTACAAAATAATGGTTGGAATGCGAGTCTTTACAGGTAATCAAGTCTTAAAGGTACAGACAATGTGAGTGTGGAGAGAGCGTTAAGCACAGGTTAAAGAGATATGTATTGTCTCCAGCCGGGACTGTTAGTGAGATTTTGCAAGCCCAGGCAAGTGGTGGGGGTTACAGATAGTGTGACATGAACCCAAGATCCTGGTTGAGGCTGTCCTCATGTGTACGGAACGTGGCTATCAGTCTCTGCTCAGCGACTCTGCGTTGTCTGCTGAAGTGTTCCCCAACAGGAAGAGAACACTCTTGCCTGGTGATTGTCGAGCGGTGTTCATTCATCCGTTGTCGTAGCGTCTGCATGGTCTCCCCAATGTACCATGCCTCGGGACATCCTTTCCTGCAGCGTATCAGGTAGACAACGTTGGCCGAGTTGCAAGAGTATGTACCGTGTACCTGGTAGATGGTGTTCTCACGTGAGATGATGGCATCCGTGTGGATGATCTGGCACGTCTTGCAGAGGTTGCTGTGGCAGGGTTGTCGTGTTCACTGTTCTCCTGAAGGCTGGGTAGTTTGCTGCGGACAATGGTCTGTTTGAGGTTGTGCGGTTGTTTGAAGGCAAGAAGTGGGGGTGTGGGGATGGCCTTGGCGAGATGTTCGTCTTCATTAATGACATGTTGAAGGCTCCGGAGAAGATGTCGTAGCTTCTCCACTCCGGGGAAGGACTGGACGGCGAAGGGTACTCTGCCTGCCGTGTCCCGTGTTTGTTTTCTGAGGAGGTCGGTGCGGTTTTTCGCTGTGGTGCGTCAGAACTGTCGATCGATGAGTCGAGCGCCATATCCTGTTCTTATGAGGGCATCTTTCAGCGTCTGGAGGTGTCTGTTGCGATCCTCTTCATCTGAGCAGATCCTGTGTATACGGAGGGCTTGTCCGTAGGGGATGGCTTCTTTAACATGTTTAGGGTGGAAGCTGAAGAAGTGGAGCATCGTGAGGTTATCCGTGGGCTTGCTGTACAGTGAAGTGCTGAGGTGACCGTCCTTGATGGAGATGCATGTGTCCAAGAATGCAGCCGATTCCGGAGAGTAGTCTATGGTGAGTCTGATGATGGGATGGAACTTGTTGATGTCATCATAAAGTTTTTTCAGTGATTGTTCACCATGAGTCCAAAGGAAGAAAATGTCATCGATGTATCTCGTGTATAGCATCGGTTGAAGGTCCTGTGCGGTGAAGAAATCTTGTTCGAACCTGTGCATGAAGATGTTGGCATATTGAGGTGCGTATTTGGTCCCCGTGGCTGTTCCGTGTACACATGGAACAGCCATGGGGACCAAATTCCATGTACACAATGAACAGCCATGGGGACGAAATTCGCACCTCAATATGCCAACATCTTCATGCACAGGTTCGAACAAGACCGCTTCACCGCACAGGACCTTCAACCGATGCTATACACTAGATACATCGATGACATTTTCTTCCTTTGGACTCATGGTGAACAATCACTGAAACAACTATATGATGACATCAACAAGTTCCATCCCACCATCAGACTCACCACGGACTACTCTCGGAATCGGTTGCATTCTTGGACACATGCATCTCCATCAAGGACGGTCACCAGAGCACTTCACTGTACCGCAAGCCCACGGATAACCTCACAATGCTCCGCTTCTCCAGCTTCCACCCTAAACACGTTAAAGAAGCCATCCCCAACGGACAAGCCCTCCGTATACACAGGATCTGCTTGGATGAGGAGGATCGCAACAGACACCTCCAGACGCTGAAAGATGCCCTCACAAGAACAGGATATGGCGCTCAACTCATCGATCGACAGTTCCGACGCACCACAGCGAAAAACCGCACCAACCTCCTCAGAAGACAAACACGGGACACGGCAGACAGAGTACCCTTCGTCGTCCAGTACTTCCCCGGAGCGGAGAAGCTATGACATCTTCTCTGGAGCCTTCAACATGTCATTGATGAAGACAAACATCTTGCCAAGGCCATCCCCACACCCCCACTTCTTGCCTTCAAACAACCACACAACCTCAAACAGACCATTGTCCGCAGCAAACTACCCAGCCTTCAGGAGAACAGTGACCATGACACCACACAACCCTGCCACAGCAACCTCTGCAAGACGTGCCGGATCATCGACACAGATGCCATCATCTCACGTGAGAACACCATCCACCAGGTACACGGTACATACTCTTGCAACCCGGCCAACGTTGTCTACCTGATACGCTGCAGGAAAGGATGTCCCGAGGCATGGTACATTGGGGAGACGTTGCAGATGCTACGACAACGGATGAATGAACACCGCTCGACAATCACCAGGTAAGAGTGCTCTCTTCCTGTTGGGAAACACTTCAGCGATAACGGGCATTCAGCCTCTGATCTTCGGGTAAGCGTTCTCCAAGGCGGCCTTCATGACACACGACAACGCAGAGTCGCTGAGCAGAGACTGATAACCAAGTTCCGCACACATGAGGAGGGCCTCAACCGGGATCTTGGGTTCATGTCACACTATCTGTAACCCCCACAACTTGCCTGGGCTTGCAAAATCTCACTAACTGTCCTGTCTGTAGACAATACACATCTGTTTAACCTGTGCTTAACGCTCTCTCCACACTCACATTGTCTGTACCTTTAAGACTTGATTACCTGTAAAGACTCGCATTCCAACCATTATTTTGTAAATTGAGTTTGTGTCTTTATATGCCCTGTTTGTGAACAGAACTCCCACTTACCTGACGAAGGAGCAGCGCTCCGAAAGCTAGTGGCTTTTGCTACCAAATGAACCTATTGGACTTTAACCTGGTGTCGTGAGACTTCTTACTGTGTTTACCCCAGTCCAACGCCGGCATCTCCACACCATGCTGTCCTAAAGCCACAACTCCAGCTAGCCTCTCTCTCCTTCTGTAGCCCAATCACTCATTTCCCATTTTCCGCTCTCTCTGCGACTCTGTCCCGCTCTCTTTCCGCATTCCCAGCATTCCCGACAGATCCTTCAGCCTGGAATTCACATCCAGAAATCTCCAGCCTCACCCTAGTGCTCTCAATTTGTGAAAGCCTCTGAATTCCCCTCTCCCTCCAAGCCTCCTGTTTGCTGTCTCCATTCGTCGCTCACTTCCTGATGCCTTTTGGCAGAGTTTTCGAGTTTAAAGTTGTTTTCCCAGACGATGCGGAGAAACGTGCAGTTATGACAGAGCTGGATGGGCAGATAGAAAAATTCATTTCAAAATCTAATGGGATGTTTATCTCTTTGTATCCAGGGCCTGGGAGCTTTGTTCCAATTCTAGACAGCTCTGTACATACCCCTCCTGGGGTAACCGGGTTCAGCTGTGGGCACTACAACTCAGGCAGGCGACATTCGCCTTGGAGGAGATACAGGGAAGATCATTGGAATGACCCTGGGGCTGAAAGGGTTAAGTTACAGGGACAGGTCGCGGAGACGAGCTTGTATTTTCTTGAGTTTAGAAGATTAAGGAATTTAGAATAACAGAATTTGAGAGAGTTATTCATTGGGAGAGTTTAGCAGAATGGCTCCAGGGTGAGAATCATCAGTGATGAGGATAGATTGGAGAGGTTGGGCCTGTTCTCATTGGAGAGAAGGCGGCTAAGAGGAGATTTGATAAAGATGTCTAAAATCATGAGGGGGCCTGGGCAGAATAGATCGGGAGAAACTGTTCCCACTCGTAAAAGGATCGAGAACGAGAGGGGCACAGATTTAAAGTGATTTGCAAAAGAAGTGAATGTGATGAGAAAAAAATATTCACACAGGTTGGGGTCTGAAATGCGCTGCCCGGGAGCGTGGTGGAGGCAGGTTCAATCGAGGCATTCGAGAGGGAATCAGATGATTATTTGAATAGAGACAATGTGCAGGGGTATGGGGGAAAGGATAGGGGAATGGCACTGAGTCAAGATGTCTGTTTGGGGAGCCGGTGCAGACACGATGGGCCAAATGGCCTCCTCCTGCACCATAACAATACTGGCATTCTGTGATAAAAAGAAATTAGTTCCTCTGTCTGTCCAAAATCCAATCCAAAACAAGGGGGCAGACACCAATTCTTTGAGGGATCTTGCTGTGCAACGATTGGCCCCCAAGTTTCTTAACATTCCAGCATTGGCCGCACCCCGGAGAAGTTTTATTGATCAAAAAGCACCTTGGGAAGAAGTGCAGGTGTGACAGATGTCAGGGACAATGGAGAAGCAGGCTAAATGTGAAAGGGTCAGAGAGGACATGAAGAAACTAAGAAAAGGAGAGAATGAAAGGAGATTGGCAGCTCACAAGAGAATCCCAAGGCCTTCGTTAAACAGATACATAAAAGGGTGGTACAAGAGAGTGGGGCTAATTAGAGATAAAAGTAGACTGGCAGGTGGCAGCAAGAGAAGTAGTGCAAGTATTAAACAAGCACTTGGCAGCTGCTTTTACAAAGGAAAATGATGCTTCCCAGGTTGTGATGAGAGATGAGGTAACTGGTACACCAGAAGAATTTTCAATGGAGAAGAAGGTGGTGTTAGAAAGGCTATCTTTACTTAAAATTGACAAAGATATCAGGACCAGATGATACATCCAAGGGTACTGAGGGAAGAGTGTGTGGAAATTGCAGAGGCACTGGTGATAATCTTCCAGTCTTCCTGACACACAGGGTGGTGCCAGAGGACTGGAGGATTAAGAATTTTACACCCTTGTTCAAAAGGGAAGCAAGGATAGAGCCAGCAATTACAGGCCAGTTTGACTTCAGTGGTAGGGAAACTTCTGGAAACTGTAGTTCAGGACAAAATCAATAGTCACTTAGACAAGTGCAAATAAAGGGAAAGCCAGCATGGATTCATTAAGGAGATATCATGTTTAACTAAACTTTATTGGGAGTTTTATTGAGGAGGAACAGAAGGTTGATGAGGGCAGTGCTGTTGGTGTGGTGTATAAAGATTGTCAAAAGGCATTTGATACTGTGCCATACAACAGACTTGTGAGCAAAATTCTAGGTCATGGAATGTAAGTGGAAGCAGGCACTTGGATAAGAAATTTGCTGAGTGACAGGAAAGAGAGTGGTGATAAATGGCTGTTTTCAGTCTGTAGTGCAGTTCCTCAGGAATCAGTGTTGGAACCCTTGCTCTTCCTGATAAAAATGAATGGCCGAGACTGTGGTGTTCAGGCAAGATTTCACAATGAGCAGATGATCCAAAGATTGGAAACGTTGTCAATTGTGATGAGGATAATCTTGATATCCAAAAGGACATAGACATTTTGGGCAGATAAGTGACAGATGAAGTTCAATGCAGAGAAGTGTGAGGTGCTTCATTTTGGGAGGAAGAATATGGAGAGATAGCGTAAAATAAAGACAGAAATTCTAAAGGAGGTGCAAGAACAGAGGGACTGCGGTGACACATGTTATTGAAGAGGGCAGGGCAGGTTCAGAGAATCAGAGAATCACAGATTACTACAGTGCAGGAGAGGCCCTTCAGCCCATCGAGTCTGCACCAACGCATGAAAGGCTCTGACCTGCCCACCTAACCCCACTTACCAGCACTTGGCCCATAGCCTTGAATGTTATGATGTGCCAAGTGCTCATCCAGATACTTTTTAAAGGATGTGAGGTGCCTCCACCACCCTCCCAGGCAGCGCATTCCAGACCCTCACCATCCTCTGAGTAAAGAGGTTATTCCTCAAATCCCCCCAAAACCTCAGAGAGAGCAGTTGCTAAAACATTTATTATCTGCGACTTTCTAAACAGAGGCACTGAGTACAAGAGTAAGGAGGTGATGTTGAACTTGTATAAATCACCAGTTAGGCTCCAACTGGAGACTGAGTCCAATTCTGAGCACCAATCCTGAGGAAGGTTGTGAGGGCGTTGGAGAGAGTCCAGAGGAGGTTCACAAGAACGGTGGCAGAGATAAGGAACTATCACCATGAGGACAGATTGGAAAGGTCGGCACTGTTTTCCTTGGATTAAAGGCTGACAGAGGTATTGGAGATCCTGAGGGATACGGGCAAGGGAAAGAATAAGGAACTGTTTCCACTCGCAGTCACAGAGTCAGAGATTTACAGCATGGAAACAGGCCAGATCATCAAGAACAACAGATTCAGAAAATCGGCAAAAGGAGTGAAAGTGGTGGGAGGAAAATTCTTTTCATCCAGAGGGTGGTTAGGGACTGGGGCAAAGTTTCTGGGAGGGTGACGGAGGCAGGTTCGATTGCGTACTCGAAAGAGAATTGGATTGCTTTCTAAAGAGAATGAACGTGCAAGATGTACAGACAGAAGGCGGGTGAGTGGGACTGAGTAGAATGCTGGTTCAGAGAGAGTAGTACAGAATAGATGGACCAAATGGCCACCTTCTGCACTGTAAAGATTCTGTGATTCAAAGCGATGTGCAAACTTGGTGAGGGTTGAGAGGGTTGGCTTATGAGGAGAGACTGAGTAGACTGGGGCTATACTCATTGGAATTCAGAAGAATGAGAGGAGATCTTATAGAAACATATAAGATTATGAAGGGAATAGATAAGATAGAAGCAGGGAAGTTGTTTCCACTGGTGGGTGAAACTAGAACTAGGGGGCGTAGCCTCAAAATAAGGGGGAGCAGATTTAGGATTGGGTTGAGGAGGAACTTCTTCACACAAAGGATTGTGAATCTGTGGAATTCCCTGCCCAGTGAAGCAGTTGAGGCTACCTCATTGAATGTTTTTAAGGCAAGGGTAGATAAATTTTTGAACAGTAAAGGAATTAAGGGTTATGGTGAGCGGGCGGGTAAGTGAAGCTGAATCCACAAAAAGATCAGCCATGATCTTATTGAATGGCGGAGCAGGCTCGAGGGGCCGGATGACCTACTCCTGCTCCTAGTTCTTATGGAACACAAAGATTGGTGGATTTGCGGATAGCGATGAGGACCATCAGAGGATACAGCAGGATATAGATCGGTTGGAGACTTGGGCGGAGAGATGGCAGATGGAGTTTAATCCGGACAAATGTGAAGTAATGCACTTTGGAAGGTCTAATACAGATAGGAAATATACAATAAATGGCAGACCCTTAAGAGTATTGATAGGCAAAGAGATCTGGGTGTATAGGTACACAGGTCACTGAAAGTGGCAACGCAGGTGGAGAAGGTAGTCAAGAAGGCATACGGCATGCTTGCCTTCATTGGCCAGGGCATTGAGTTTAAAAATTGGCAAGTCATGTTGCAGCTTTATAGAGCCTTAGTTAGGCCGCACTTGGAATATAGTGTTCAATTCTGGTCGCCACACTACCAGAAGGATGTGGAGGCTTTAGAGAGGGTACAGAAAAGATTTACCAGGATGTTGTCTGGTATGGAGGGCATTAGCTATGAGGAGAGGTTGGAGAAACTTGGTTTGTTCTCACTAGAACGACGGCGGTTGAGGGACGACCTGATAGAAGTCTACAAGATTATGAGAGTCATGGACAGAGTGGATAGTCAGAAGTTTTTTCCCTGGGTGGAAGAGTCAATTACGAGGGGGCACAGGTTTAAGGTGCATGGGGCAAGGTTTAAAGGAGATGTACAAGGCAGATTTTTTACACAGAGGATGGTGGGTGCCTGGAACTCACTGCCGGGGGAGGTAGTGGAAGCGGATGCGGTATTACAGGCCACCCAACAGCCAGCGGGAGATCGAGGAACAGACTTTTAAGGGGCGTCTTGACAAATACATGAATAGGATGGGAATGGATGGATATGGTCCCTGGGAGGGTAGGGGCTTTACTTAAGTTGGGCAGCATGGTCGGTGCAGGCTTGGAGGGCGAAAGGGCCTATTCCTGTGCTGTAATTTTCTTTGTTCTTATGAAAGGCAAGGTGGAAATGTGAGTTCTCGGCACAGTGTGACGCATTGTTCTCTTTGCTTTTCAGACAACAAGAGTTCCGAATCAGAGAGTGTTCCCTCACCAACATCGGAGAATAGAAGCAAATCCCCAAGCACGGCCAATCCAGAAGACACAGGAGTAGCAGATTCTCAGAAAGATGAGATTGCCGACTCCAAAGTGGACCTGGAAGATTCTGAGGGAATCCGTAAGGAGAATACTGAAGAAGAGAGAGAGATTAGTCAGGTGAAGATTGAGCAGTCGCAGGATAGGACAAAGAACGATTGCCCATCTGTGGATGAGAAAGTGAGACATGAAGAACGAGGAATGTCAGAGGAGGAAATCACACAGACGCCAAAAGCAGAATCAGACAAAATGGCAGAGACAGAGGCTAACGGCCGGCCGAGCAGTAACAATGATTCCAGCGCAACCTGCAGTGCTGATGAACTGGAGGAGCACGAGGCTTCGAATGCCAGCCGGTGAGAAGCAGCCTGTAAAAAATAGCCCAATGCCGCACTGTCAGAGGGTCAGTACTGAGGGAGTGCCGCACCATCAGAGGGTCAGTGCTGAGAGAGTGCCGCACTGTCAGAGGGTCAGTACTGAGGGAGTGCCACACTCTCAGAGGGTCAGTACTGAGGGAGTGCAGCACTGTCAGAGGGTCAGTACTGAGGGAGTGCCACACTGTTAGAGGGCCAGTACTGAGGGAGTGCCATACTGTCAGAGGGTCAGTACTGAGGGAGTGTCGCACTGTCAGAGGGTCAGTATTGAGGGAGTGCCGCACTGTTAGAGGGCCAGTACTGAGGGAGTGCCACACTGTCAGAGGGTCAGTACTGAGAGAATGCCGAACTGTCAGAGGGTCAGTACTGAGGGAGTGCAGCACTGTCAGAGGGTCAGTACTGAGGGAGTGCCACACTGTTAGAGGGTCAGTACTGAGGGAGTGCCGCACTGTCAGAGGGTCAGTACTGAGGGAGTGCCGCACTGTCAGAAGGTCAGTACTGAGGGAGTGCCGCACTGTCAGAGGGTCAGTACTGAGGGAGTGCTGCACTGTCAGCGGTATTCCTGGTGTTGGGAGTGAGCTGGGATCAGCGCTTTTCCCAGTGTTGTGTGGGCTGTGCAGTGAAGCCTATTGTCTGGAGTGGGATCTCCGCTTTGCAGAGGATCTCACACAATAATCAATCTTTGGCCAACTAGATTCTATTGGGTCAAGGGCAGTTGAGGAGTCGATGCAGAAAGATGTTACAGAGATTGGTTTTTGATAGTGAGTCCTATCTACAACAATACGGTTGAAAGATGGACAGGATTGGCAGCTTTACATTCCAGGACACAGATGTTTCAGGCGGGCTAGAGGGCGATGTAAAAGGGGTGGGAAGTTGCACTACTGGTTAAGGAGAATAACACAGCTGCACTGAGGGAGGACACCTCGGAGGGTTCATACAGCAAGGCAATATGGGTAGAGCTCAGGAATAGGAAGGGTGTAGTCACAATGTTGGGGGTTTATTACAGGCCACCCAACAGCCAGCGGGAGATCGAGGAACAGATATGCAGACAGATTTTGGAAAGGTGCAAAAACAAAAGGGCTGTTGTGGTGGGTGATTTTAACTTTCCCAACATCGATTGGGACTCACTCACTGCCAGAGGCTTGGATGGGGCAGAATTTGTAAGGAGCGTCAGGAGGGTTTCTTGAAAACAGTATGTAAATAGCCCAACTCGGGAAGGAGCTATATGAGACCTGGTGTTGGGGAATGAGCCCGGCCAGGTGATTGAACTTTCAGTAGAAGGGCATTTCGGGAACAATGATCATAAGTCCATAAGTTTTAAGTTGCATGTGGGTAAGGACAAGAGTGGTCCTCGGGCAAAGGTGTAAAATTGGGGGAAGACTACAATAACATTAGGCAGGATCTGGAGAGTGTAGATTGGGGGAGGCTGTTTGAGGGGAAATCAACATCCGACATGTGGGAATCTTTCAAATGTCAATTGATTGGAATTCAGGACTGGCATGTACCTGTTAGGATGAAGGATAAGTGTGACAAGTATCAGGAACCCTGGATAATGTGGGATATTATGAACCTTGTCAAAAAGAAACAGGAAGCATTCCGAAGGTCTAAAAGGTTTAGGACAGATGAAGCCCTTGAAGATTGTAAAAAACATAGGAAGGTACTTAAGGAAGGAGTTAGGAGGGCTATAAGGGGGTCAGGAAAAGTCCTGGGCAAACAGGTTTAAGGAAAATCCTAAGGCATTTTATACGTATGTAAAGAGCAAGAGGGTAGCCAGGGAAAGGGCTGGTCGACTCAACGATAGTGGAGGGAATCTATGCATGGAGCCAGAGGAAATGGGCGAGATACTAAATGAATATTTTGCCTCAGTATTCACCAAAGAGAGGGACTCGATGGATGAGGAGCCGAGGGTAGGGTGTGTAGATATTCTGAGTCATGTCGATATCAAAAAGGAGGAGGTATTAGGCTTCTTAAAAAGCATTAAAGTAGCTAAGTCCCCAGGGCCTGATGGGATTTACCCCAGAATAGTGAGGGAGGCAAGGGCGCAAATTGCTGGGGCCTTGACAGAAATCTTTGTATCCTCATTGGCTACAGGTGAAGTTCCAGAGGACTGGAGGATAGCCAATGTTGTTCCATTGTTTAAGAAGGGCAGCAGGGATAATCCAGGAAATTATAGGCCGGTGAGCCTCACGTCAATCGTAGGGAAGCTATTGGAAAAGATTCTTAGGGACAGGATTTACTCAAATTTGGAAAGAAATTGACTTATTAGTGATAGACAGCATGGTTTTGTGAAGGAGGGGTCGTGCCTCACTAACTTGACCGAATTTTTCAAGGAAGTGACGAAGATGATAGCTGAGGGAAAGGCAGTGAATGTTGTCTACATGGACTTCAGGAAAGCCTTTGACAAGGTACCTCATGGCAGACTGGTACGAAAGGTGAAGTCACACGGGAACAGAGGAAAGCTGGCAAGATGGATACAGAACTGTCTTGGCCATAGAAGACAGAGGGTAGCAGTAGAGGAATGTTTTTCTGAATGGAAGGCTGTGACTAGCGGCGTTCCACAGGGATCAGTTCTGGGACCTTTGTTGTTCAAAGTATATATAAATAATTTGGAGGAAAATGTAGCTGGTCTGATAAGCAAGTTCGCAGATGACACAAAAATTGGTGGAGTTGCGGATAGTGCAGAGGATTGTCAGAGGATACAGCAAGATATCGACCGGTTGGAGACTCGGGCGGAGAAATGGCAGATGGAGTTTAATCCGGACAAATGTGAGGTAATGCATTTTGGAAGGTCCAATGCATGTAGGAATTATACAGTAAATGGTAGAACCCTTAGGAGTATTGACAGGCAGAGAGATCTGGGCATACATGTCCACCGATCACTGAAAGTGGCAACACAGGTGGATAAGGTAGTCAAGAAGGGCATACGGGATGTTTGCCTTCATCGGGCCATTGAGAATAAAAATTGGCAGGTCATGCTGCAGCAGTACAGAACCTTAGGCCTCGTTTAGAATATTGTCTACAATTCTGGTCACCACACTACCAGAAGGATGTGGATGCTTTGGAGAGGGTACAGAAGAGGTTCACCAGGATGTTGCCTGGTCTGGAGGGTATTAGCTATGAGGAGAGGTTGAATAAACTTGGTTTGTTCTCACTGGAACAACAGAGGTTGAGGGGTGACCTGATAGAGGTTTACAAGTTTTTTTACACAGAGGATGGTGAATGTCTGGAAAGTGCTGCCTGGGGAGGTGGTGGTACGATAGCGGCACTTAAGGGGCAACTAGACGAATACATGAATAGGATGGGAATGGAAGGATACGGACTCTGTAAGTACATACGGTTTTAGTTTAGGCAGGCATCATGATCGGCGCAGGCTTGGAGGGCCGAATGGCCTGTTCCTGTGCTGTACTGTTCTTTGTTCTTTGCTATCTTCTTTAACTCAGCTCCTTCAGCTGAAGACGTTAAAAATGTAGCTTGTGTTTGTTCTTGTATTCAGGGTGCTGTCTCCCAGGCCACGTTTATTAACCTCTGGCTCTGATGGCCTGATTCACTGTCTGCCTCACAAACCACTGGATATCGACAAGATGAAGAAACAGGCAGCAACAATCCCTCCCATGGTGAGTGTCTGACCACCCAATGTCTGCTCATCAACCCAAGCCTTTGTTACCTCCAGACTGCACTATTCAAACACACTCCTGGCCCATCTCCCACATTCCACCTTCCTGAGCTCTTCCAAAGCTCTGCTCCCCGTGTATCTCACACATCACTCCCTGTTCCCCCATCACCACCTCCACACCTTCATCCCACTGGCCTATACTGGCCCCCATTTACAAATTCTCATCCTTGTTTATAAATCCCACCATGACCTTCCCCCTTCCCAATTTCTGGATCAACCCTCGGAGATCTCTGCACTCCTCTAACTCTGGCCTCCTGCCCATCTCCAATTTCAAGTGCCCACTATTTGTCTTGGTACCATTGGTGTCTCAGTCTCTCGACCCCAAGTTCTGGAATTCACTCTCTCCCCATCTCCTGCTCTCTGCCTCTATCCTCTCCCCCTCTCTGCCTCTCTATCCCTCCATCTCTGCCTCTCTATCCCTCCATCTCTGCCTCTCTGTCCCTCCATCTCTCGATTAAATAACAAAGTATTTATTGAAACCACTTTTGGAGAATAAAATGTGGGTCTCGGCTGCGTTGAGGAAATCCAATTCTGTAAAGGCTGAATGGGGAATTGAATAATCTGATCGAATTGTGGCCATTCTCTCAGCCTGGACTTTACTCTCTCTGAGTGATTTGAGTGGAATATTTCAATGCAGTTTTCCGCACAGCCCCGTCACTCCTGTTCTGTTCCATCAGATCTTCACTGCACCAACCTCAATGGATTGGTTTCTTTACTTTCCGATATTATCCATTAAATCTGAGTGACAGTCCATCGCGCACTCAGCTCATTGCCGTCTGCAAACACATCATCCACAACTCAGCTTACTTCATCAAAATCGCAGGCTGGGTCCAACATGGGGGAGGCTATTCAGCCCACATTTCCCTGCTGATCCTTTTGTTCTATTTGTTCACGGGATGTGGGGCTCGCTGGCTGGCCAGCATTTATTGCCCATCCATAATTGCCCTCGGGAAGGTGGTGGTGAGCTGCTGCCTTGAGCCTCTGAAGTCCCCGAGGTATAGGTACACCCACAGTGCTGTTAGGGAGGGAGTTCCAGGATTTTGACCCAGCGACAGTGAAGGAACAGCGATATATTTCCAAGTCAGGATGGTGAGTGACTCGGAGGGGAACCTCCAGGTGGTGGTGTTCCCAGGCATCTGCTGCCCTTGTCCTTTTAGATGGCAGTGATTGTGTGTTTGGAAGGTGCTGCCTAAGGAACCTTGGTGAGTTGCTGCAGTGCATCTTGTAGATGGTCCACACGGCTGCCACCGTGCGTCAGTGGTGGAGGGATTGGGGCTGCTTTGTCCTGGATGGTGTCGAGCTTCTTGAGTGTTGTTGGAGCTGCACCCATCCAGGCAAGTGGAGAGTATTCCATCACACTCCTAACTTGTGCCTTGGAGATGGTGGACAGGCTTTGGAGGGGAATCCGGAGGTGAGTTACTGGCTGCAGGATTCCCAGCCTCTGACCTGCTCTGGTAGCAGAGGATATCTGGTAGAGGATATCTGGTCGCGAGGATAGAGGCAAAGATGCCCTCATAAGAACAGGATATGGCGCTCGACTCATCGATCGACAGTTCCGACGCGAAAAACTGCACCGACCTCCTTAGAAGACAAACACGGGACACAGTGGACAGAGTACCCTTCATCGTCCAGTACTTCCCTGGAGCGGAGAAGCTACGACATCTTCTCCAGAGCCTTCAACATGTCATTGATGAACACAAACATCTCACCAAGGCCATCCCCACACCCCCACTTCTTGCCTTCAAACAACAGCACAACCTCAAACAAACCATTATCCGCAGCAAACTACCCAGCCTTCAGGAGAACAGTGACCACGACACCACACAAACCTGCCACAGCAACCTCTGCAAGACGTGCCGGATCATCGGCACGGATGCCTGCAACACACATGAGAACACCATCCACCAGGTACACGGTACATACTCTTGCAACTCGGCCAACGTTGTCTACCTGATACGCTGCAGGAAAGGATGTCCAGAGGCGTGGTACATTGGGGAGACCATGCAGACGCTACGACAACGGATGAATGAACACCGCTCGACAATCACCAGGCAAGAGTGTTCTCTTCCTGTTGGGCACTTCAGCGGTCACGGGCATTCGGCCTCTGATCTTCAGGTAAGCATTCTCCAAGGCGGCCTTCACGACACACGACGGCGCAGAGTCGCTGAGCAGAGACTGATAACCAAGTTCCGCACACATGAGGACAGCCTCAACCGGGATCTTGGGTTCATGTCACACTATCTGTAACCCCCACGACTTGCCTGGGCTTGCAAAATCTCACTAACTGTCCTGGCTGGAGACAATACACATCTCTTTAACTTGTGCTTAACCCTCTCTCCACTCACATTGTCTGTACCTTTAAGACTTGATTACCTGCAAAGACTCGCATTCCAACCATTATTTTGTAAATTGAGTTTGTGTCTTTATATGTCCTGTTTGTGAATAGAACTCCCACTTACCTGACGAAGGAGCAGCGCTCCGAAAGCTAGTGGCTTTTGCTGCCAAATAAACCTGTTGGACTTTAACCTGGTGTTGTGAGACTTCTTACTCTGCTCTGGTAGCCACAGTGTTTATATGTCTGGGTCCAGTTGAGTTTCTGGCCAATGGTAACCCCCAGGATGTTGACAGCGGGGGATTTCAGTGATGGTTACACCATTGAATGTCAAGGAGCAATGGTTCGATTCTCCCTTGTTGGTGATGGTCATTGCCTGGCATTTGTGTGGCATGGATGTTACATGCCCCTTGTCAGCCCAGGCCTGGATATTGTCCAGATCTTGTTGCATTTGGACATGGACTGCTTCAGTATCTGAGGAGCGGCGAATGGTGCTGAACATTGTGCAATCACCAGTGAACATCCCCACTTCTGACCTCATGATAGAGGGAAGGTCATTGATGAAGCAGCTGAAGATGGTTGGGCCTTGGACACTACCCTGAGGGACTCCTGCAGAGATGTCCTGGAGCTGAGATGACTGACCCTCCACTACCACAACCATCGAGGGGATTTTCACAGGAATTGCAGTCTGATTGGAAGCTGATTTCTGCTTTTGCTGCGGTTCAAATGCCGATTATTTTTGCATTTCACTTCATTAGTTTTTTGTTCTGACCGAGTTGGGCGGCCACTCAGTCACCAACTCGGGACTCGAGGTGTCTGCCGTGCTTTTTCACCCTGAGCGATGCAGGCCAGAAATCTTTCATCCAAGAACTTTATCGAACTCGGTGAGGCGTCCCGGTTCCACACTCTCTGCGTATTGCAGCTACACTCCCGAGGGCTCAGTGCAATTCCCAAAAGCAGTGAGAGTTTAATCACTGCTCTGTTTCTAATCCTGGAGCAGTGAGAGTTTAATCACTGCTCTGTTTCGAATCCTGGAGCAGTGAGAGTTTAATCACTGCTCTGTTTCTAATCCTGGAGCAGTGAGAGTTTAATCTCTGCTCTGTTTCTAATCCTGCTTTGGTGTTGTAGTCTCCTTTTCCTCCAAATCCTCATTGCTGGTGTTCTCAGTCAGCCCAGAATGAAGCTTTTTGCAAAGTTGCACCTTGTTATATATTTCCCAGTCTGTGTGAGACTCTGTGTTGTTAGCTGCCCACATGCTGTAAAATGTTGTGAGTAGTTTGGTAAATCTCATGAAGAGGTACTGGTTCTTGTGTAGTTTAACAAGCAGTTCATTCACTAAGAGTAACTATGTACATAAATACAGTTTCAGCTCCATGCTTGCCCCTACACACGTCTCTGTCCAGTACAAGATTACTGGACTTGAGTCATATATTCCTGTGTATCAGACTGAGTGCTACAGTAACTAGTCCCGCATTAACCCTTTCTATACCAGATCCTTTCACTAAACTAATCTGCCTTACTCCTCCTTTCACTATTTATATATCTGCAGATGAGTTTGGGAATTCACAAGAACTAAAAGCAGGAGTAGGCCATCCGGCCCCTCGAGCCTGCTCCGCCATTCAATAAGATCATGACTGACCTTTTTCTGGACTCAGCTTCACTTACCCGCCCGCTCACCATAACCCTTAATTCCTTTACTGTTCAAACATTTATCTATCCTTGCCTTAAAAACATTCAATGAGGTAGCCTCAACTGCTTCACTGGGCAGGGAATTCCACAGATTCACAACCCTTTGTGTGAAGAAGTTCCTCCTCAACTCAGTCCTAAATCTGCTTCCCCTTATTTTGAGGCCATGCCCCCTAGTTGTAGTTTCACCCGCCAGTGCAAACAACTTCCCTGCTTCTATCTTATCTATTCCCTTCATAATCTTATATGTTTCTATGAGATCTACTCTCATTCTTCTGAATTCCAATGAATATAGCCCCAGTCTATTCAGTCTCTCCTCATAATCCAATCCTCTCAACTCTGGAATCAACCTAGTGAATCTCCTCTGCACCCCCTCCAGTGCCAGTATATCCTTTCTCAATTAAGGAGACCAAAACTGTACACAGTACTCCAGGTATGGCCTCACCAAGATTCTCTTTTATGTCAACCACCAGTCTTTTGTCATACTCTCTGTCTCTCTCTCTCTCTCTCTTTAGAGTCATAGAGTCAGAGAGATTTACAGCATGGAAACAGGCCCTTTGACCCAACTTGTCCATGCCGCCTTTTTTTTTAAAACTCCTAAGCTAATCCCAATTGCCCACATTTGGCCCATATCCCTCTATACCCATCGTACCCATGTAACTATCTAAATACTTTTTAAATGACAAAATTGTACCCGCCTCTACTACTACCTCTGGCAGCTTGTTCCAGACACTCACCATCCTCTGTGTGAAATAATTGCCCCTCTGGACACTTTTGTATCTCGCCCCTCTCACCTGAAACCTACACCCTCTAGTTTTAGACTCCCCTACCTTTGGGTAAGATATTGACTATCCAGCTGATCTATGCCCCTCATTATTTTATAGACCTCTATAAGATCACCCCTCAGCCTCCTACACTCCAGAGAAAAAAGTCCCAGTCTATCCAGCCTCTCCTTATAACTCAATCCATCAAGTCCCGGTAGCATCCTAGTAAATATTTTCTGCACTCTTTCTAGTTTAATAATATCCTTTCTATAATAGGGTGACCAGAACTGCACAGAGTATTCCAAGTGTGGCCTTACCAATGTCTTGTACAACTTCAACAAGACGCCCCAACTCCTGTATTGAATGTTCTGACCGATGAAACCAAGCATGCCAAATGCCTTCTTCACCACTCTGTCCACCTGTGGCTCCACTTTCAAGGAGCTATGAACATGTACCCCTAGATCTCTTTGTTCTGTAACTCTTCCCAACGCCCTATCATTAACTGAGTAAGTCCTGCCCTGGTTCAATCTACCAAAATGCATCACCTCGCATTTGTCTAAATTAAACTCCATCTGCTATTCGTCAGCCCACTGGCCCAATTAATCAAGATCCCGTTGCAATTGGAGATAACTTTCTTCACTGTCCACTATGCCACCAATCTTAGTGTCATCTGCAAACTTACTAACCATGCCTCCTATATTCTCATCGAAATCATTGATATAAATGACAAATAACAGTGGACCCAGCACTGATCCCTGAGGCACACCGCTGGTCACAGGCCTCCAGTTTGAAAAAACAATTCTCTACAACCACCCTCTGGCTTTTGTCACGAAGCCAATTTTGTATCCATTTAGATACCTCGCCCTGAGTCCCGTGAGATTTAACTTTATGCAGCAACCTACCATGTGGTACCTTGTCAAAGGTCTTGCTAAAGTCCAGGTCGACAACATCAACTGCACTGCCCTCAACTACCTTCTTGGTTACCCCTTCAAAAAACTCAATCAAATTTGTGAGACATGATTTTCCACTCACAAAGCCATGCTGACTGTCCCTAATCAGTACTTGCGTCTCTAAATGCCTGTAGATCCTGTCTCTCAAAATACCTTCCAACAACTTACCCACCACAGATGTGAGGCTCACTGGCCTGTTGTTCCCAGGCATTTCCCTGCAGCCCTTTTTAAACAAAGGCACAACATTTGCCACTCTCCAATCTTCAGGCATCTCACCCGTGACTA
>NC_135813.1:80903700-80983693 GCF_964213995.1 Mustelus asterias
GCTCTGTCTATTCACTATTGGTACACAGGCTGCTGCCATTGTCTCCAAATGTAGCCACCTTGCACCTTCCCAGTGAGACAATCTGGGCCAACTTTATTGCCCAACAATCCACTTGGGTAGAGTTTAGAACAGTCACATGACCCCCTTTAAAGAAAGAGTTCCAAAACATAACCATCTTTATTATTATCCACCTCGGGAGCTGATGAACTGTGCCTGGGGTGTATGTGACTTCAATATTGAAAATCGTCTGTTATGACTGTAGAGGCCAATTGTGTGGCAGTCCACAGCTAGCAGAGATCAATAGCACTGGCCCCTTAATGTTTTTTTTTCCTTTTGGCAGGCTCTTCTCAGCAATCTGGTTATTTTTTGTCCTCTGTTTCTTCCAAGCTTTTCCTGACTGCTTATCTCCATCTTAACTATCTTATAAACCTGATTATCTGCAAAGGAAACAAAATGGGGTCAGAGGTTACAATCTGAAATTGTTGAATTTGATGTTCAGCCTGGAGGACTGCAAAGTGCTGAATCAAAACATGAGGTACTGTTCCTCCAGCTTGCGCTGAACTTCAATGCAATGCTGCAAGAGGTTGTCCTCCCATTCCAGGCCCCAAAGACTCCTTCCAGCTGAAAGTGAATTTTGTACTTTCAACTTGGTATACTGTACTTTCAACTTGGTATACTGCATTCACCACTCACAATGCTTTCTCCTCTACATTGAGGAGACCAAATGCAGATATCGTGACTGCTTTATAGAACTCCTCTATCAGTCCAAAAATGTGACCCTATACTCTCTACTTTGCTCTCATGCTGAACTATACCATCGACCTGAAAGGGGGGCATCAGCTATTTCTCACACCACAGAAAGATGATGCCTGATGTGAGTAATTCCTGCATTTTCTGTTTTTCGAAACAGAAGTAGGCCATTCAGCCTGTCAAACCTGTCCTGCCATTCAATATGATCATAGCTGATCAAGCACTTCAGGGCCTTTTACCCACCAACCAGGCGATGCTTAGGATTAACCCCAAATCACCAATTTGATTATAAATAACGGCTTGTCGGGCTGCAATGTTGACATCTGCTCGACTATATCATCAACCGATAAGAAAGGACATAATTCCAACTCTCTCCCACCCAATAAATAGTTGGAATATATTATTGGCAGTAATTAGGGTAATTATTGAAATTAAAAGGTATTTGACTAAGCGATTTATGTTTGGGTCAGAGTGCATATATCAGAGGACGAATTCGCGAATACATCAGGTAGCATATAGGGCTACAGGTGTAAAGATAATTGAGTAGAGATCAAATTTAAAGCTTATGTTAATGTTGATGGGGCCCATGTTTATTCAGTTTCAGTTGGTGACGATTGATTCTAAACCTTGGTCGAGAGAAATAAATAAAGGGATTAATCTAATAAAGGAAACCTTTACAGCGGTTTTTACATATAGGGATGATCAATTGGGTTTAAGCTCTTTTGGTGATAGGAAATTAATGGGAAGATGAGAGTAATAAAGGTTAGTAGAAATGATGAGTTAAAGATAATATTTCCATGACTCTTTACATTTTTGATGGTCAGAAATTTCTGATCATCAATGAGAAAAAAAGATCAGTTGAAACAAGTCATGGTGGGATGTGAAGGAAGAAGATTAGTTTGGGACTTTCCAGCAAAACCCAGCATAGACACATTTGTGGTATAAATGCCACATAGTTCTTCATAGCAACTTGGGTTTACTGTGCTTGAGTTTATTCTGGCTGGTCACTTTCAACTTACCTTCTCTGTGGCATGTTGCCCCTTGTTTTGAAGAATTTATATAGCTATTCTGTGACAGCCTTACAACTGCCACTATAGACCTGGTGCTTTATTTTGATGACGACTCCACTAGAATTGACAGTTCTGGAAGCCTGGGTTGGGTTATGCTGTGCCCACAGTAATTTGCTGAGGTATTTACCTCCAATGATGGATCACCGTTTCAAAGTTTATGCAAGTTATTTGCCCTTTTCAGGATAAAAGGTGGCACAATTCAGAACTGTAATATTCATATACTTGTGCCTTTAGAATATTGCAGGGCTTTGTCATTCTGACCTCGGCACTGGATTTCATCTTGCATACTCTCTGCAGCAGAGTCGATAGCTGACTGTTGTGCCCTCATCAAACAGTGTTCTGATTGAGGGGTCTTTTCAATCAAATCTATCCCATGCCAGTATTTGGCAAGGTTGTGTTGGCAGCAGCACTTTGTCGTACACTTGCTCTTGGTGTCCTCCGAGTTTGACCCTGGAGACTAGCACTGCAGTGGCTGTGATGCCTGACTTCCTTCAGTTACTTGATATCCGATGGACTTTGAGATGTTTTGTGCTGTAACTGTGTTCAGCATTCATTGCTCCAATTTTCTGATCCGTGCACAGCTCTGGTTATTTTGTTTTGCACCAAGCAGATTGTGTTACTTTATAAAGGTGAAATTGATCGGATGCCAGTTCTTGGACTAAGGGTCAATTCGCAATGTTCTATGTGTGTCTTGCTTGAGAAAATTTTCAATGAACCCACCTTTGATGCAATATGTTTTAGTGTTGGCCTTCCTAGAATTTAGAGACAATAATACCTCTCGTCCAGGAGGATTGTCTGATCCATTGTCTTGGGGATTATTAATTTGACTCTTGATGTAGTTGTCAGTTGTGGCTCATTGGTAGTGCACCCACCACTCAAGCCCAACTCCAGAGAGTGGAGCTATAGCACTATTCAAAGAAGAGTGGGGAGTTCTCTCCAGTTTCCTGGCCAATCATTATCTCAACCATTTTACTTTAAACAAATTATGTGGTTGTTTTGTATTGCTGTTCATGCAAATTTACTGTGCACAAATTGACGGATGTTGCAATTACAGTTCAGAAGCACTTCATTGACTGTAGAGCACTTTGGGATGTCCTGATGTTGTGGAAGGTGCTTATATAAATGCAGTGACATATCACCTAGGACATGGTAGTAGCGTAGCCCTTTTGTTTTGTTATTGTGGTTACTTGAGATTACAATAAAGGTGATCAGGTGAGTTGTTTCAAAGAAGGATCGTATTTGTATAATAAAATAACAGTTTAATAACAACTCAGCAGAACAGTAACTGAAAGCAAGAGCAACAGGCATAGAGGTCTTGCTTGCAGAACACTCTTACGCAAACTAAAAGCCTGCATGTGCTCAACCCTCAATAGATGCCAGTAATACAATTGCATAGGTGAAACGCTTAAGAGCACTACTTAAAATGATGCTCTAACAGCTGTCAAGTGTTTGCTAATGCTGCTTATGCACCCCTATTTTTGCCAGATGTGTCTTCTGATTTGATTTATTAGTGTCACGTGTATTAGTATACAGTGAAAAGTATTGTTTCTTGCGCGCTATGCAGACAAAGCATACCATTCATAGAGAAGGAAACAAGAGAGTGCAGAATGTAATGTTATAGTCATAACTAGGGTGTAGAGAAAGATCAACTTAATGCAAGGTAAGTCCATTCAAAAGTCTGATGGCAGCAGGAAAGAAGCTGTTCTTGAGTCGGTTGGTACATGTCCTCAGACTTTTGTATCTTTTTCCCAACGGAAGAAGGTGCGTGGGGTCCTTGATTATACTGGCTGCTCTGCTGAGGCAGCGGGCAGTGTAGACAGTCAGCGGATGGAGGCTGGTTTGCGTGATGGACTGGGCTTCATTCACAATCCTTTGTAGTTTCTTGCGATCTTGGACAGAGCAGGAGCCATACCAAGCTGTGGTACAACCAGAAAGAATGCTTTCTACGGTGCGTCTGTAAAAGCTGTAGTGGACATGCCAAATTGCCTTAGTCTTCTGAGAAAGTAGAGGCAGTGGGCTTTCTTAGCGTTGGTGATCTGGGCACCTAAAAGCTTGAAGCTCTCAACCATTTTTACTTTGTTCCCATTGATGTAGACAGGGGCATATCCTCCACTATACCTTCTGGAGTCGATGGCTATCTCCAGCGTTTTGTGTTTGAATCTAATACTGGATTATGGGCAAACGTCTCTTGTTCATTTTAAATGTCTTGGATGAAAGGAGTTGGGTGGTCTAAAATTGTAATTGTAAATGTGAAATTACAGCAAAAAAAAATTTGAATGTTAACATTCTTGTATCTGTAGATTGCATGCAGCTAGTGTGAACAATGGGAAGGAAATCGGTGCTATTTTGAACTGGGATTAAAGAATATTGTTGGGCTGAAATAATGAGAATTTTAATAATGAATAATGAGTCTACTGTACCTGACTGAATACTGACAGTCACAAAAATGGATTTGCATTCCCTAGCATTGAGACCTTGTGAGAATGCATTCACCCAAAAATTAAATGGGAAATTGTATAGACAGCTGTCAAGTAAAATGTAACCTTTTCTAATAGCTTTATTTTGGAATTGCTTCTAGTGCGTGGTCATTGGTCTACAATCCACTGGAGAAGCAAGAACTCTTGAAGCCCTGGAGGAAGGTGGTGGTGAACTGAATGATTTTGTTTCAACTGCTAAGTAAGTTTACACGGTACAACTGTCCACAATTGTAAATTTTAATCGTGTTTTTAAAAGCAATCAAAAGCTGTATTAATTTTGATAAATATCTAATACAAGGAAGGAAAACGTTGTCTGAAGGGTTGAGGACTAAGTTTATTGCTTCTGTGTTTGCTTTGTTAATTAGCTGGGAAGCCCTTCAGGATTTCCTGATGTCATCAGGCTGTATCTATATAAATGCATGTTTTATAAAAGTTCTGAAGAAACAGCAGGCACATAAATGTAAGGAAGAATTTTAAAAACCGTCCACCGTACAGTTTATTATTTGAATAGTTTTGCATGAAAAGATTCTTTTGAAATGTTTGTCATTGGCCCGTGTCAAACATTAGAATGTTGTATGTCCATGCTGGATTGCTGTGATTTATTTGGACAATTTATGAATGCTGTATACAGTTTAAGTATTGCTAACAATTACTGTAGGCAAACTGCACCAATGTTTTTACAAAAACATGCCATTTTACATATTAAAGCCATATTCTAAGATTCCCTGATGCTATACATGGGAAGATCTGGGGTTCACTGTAGTCCATTGATCAACGTAACCCCACACAAGACTCATCACTTGAACATGCACTATTGAAAAAATATTTTAGAAAGAAAGATGTATTTGTGTAAGGCTTTCTCAATTTCAGGATGTCCCAAAACACTTGCCAGCCATTAAAGTACTTTTTCAAAAGTTACTTAACTGTTGACAGATACGTGGGAACCAATTTCTGTACAATGAAAGAAAAATCTTTTGGTACTTCGGGTTCTAAACAGAAGATCATGAAGTTAATCGTTAATCAACATGTCTTCTGTTTGTAGCATGAAGTATATAAATGTGTTTTGTATGTGTACTCTTAAAATGTAGGTGAGGCTGAATCCCTGACTGGGTCAGTCAGTCAGCTAGTCAGTCATACTGACCAGGAAAGATCTGTATTTGATCTGTACTGAGTTTTCTGTTCTCAGCCCAGGTGATTGTTGATACTCCAGTTAGTACATGGGGCGGGGACAATCATTGAATGTACCCAACCCTGATCATTGTTTGTTAAATCCTCCTCGAAAGTGCATGGATTAGGATAGGATGGGACTCAGACCTGAGGACAGATAGATAGCTTGTCAACTTGCTGAAAGCTGTAATGTGTACAATAGTAGTGGAACTAATAACACCCATAGAAACAGTTATGGTAGGAGGAAGTTTAAAATCTGTTCAGATTGAAGAATGTAGGACAATAGTTTAATTCTGTGAAAATGAGTTATCATTTTATTCATGTGTTAACTGTTTAATATTTGGTGTAAAATTGACAGTTCTTGGCCTGAACAGCAGTTGACTATGTAACTTAAAGAAATGTTGTAATCATTTCAGGGGAGTCCTACAGTCTTTAGTTGAGAAACACTTTCCAGCACCTGACAGAAAGAAGCTGTACAGTTTGTTGGGGATAGATATGAGTTTGCCCAGCAATCATGACTCTCCCATGGACAGCCCATCAAGACAGAGTAAAGGAAAAAAGAGAAAAGGTACAAATTTTCTTTATTCATGTTGCTAATTGTCACCAATGAGCACTTTCTACTGTGTGGCTGCCAACCAAAGCCATAAACAATGATCTTTCGTCATTGCTATGTAAACTGGATCTATGATTTGTTAAACCATTTGCAATAAAAAATAATCAGCCTATATATATATATATATATATATATATATATATATATATATATATAAACACACACACACACACAATTATATCCCTGAGGTTACAAATTTTATAGACTTTGTACTTGAGTTCAGCTTTGCATAAGTAAACGTCATATCTGCTTTCTAGTTGAGTAATAGTGTGGTCTGGAAATCATAACATGGAATTCCTTTTGCATTCTGACTAATCTCATTGATGATCCATGTATATTCTTCTGTCTTTAGAGTGCGTTAAAAGCATCAGCAGCGCAAGACAGAAATGTAAGCCAAAATAAGTGATTGGACAGCATACACCTTTCACCATGAAATCCACCAATTCCCTATCACTTGTACACAATATTCCCAAGTGTAGCCTCATCACCGACTTAAGCAACTGTAATATAATACCCTGACTGATGAAGGCCAGTGTGCTAAACTCATTCACCCTATCTATCTCTGACGCTGCTTTCAATGAACTATGTACTTGTACTCCTACGTCCCTCTGTTCCTCAACACTTCCCAGGGCCCTACTATTGAATGTATAAGTCCTTTCCTGGTTTGACTTGCCAAAATGCAACACCTCACAATGTACTGAAATCCATTTGCCAATCCTCGGGCCCACTTCCCTAACTGATCAAGATCTCCCCCTGTTGCATTTCCTCCGGGTGCCCTGGTTTTCTCCCACATTCTGAAAGATGTGCTGGTTCGGTTCATTGACCTGAACAGGCACTGGACTGTGGCGACTAGGGGAATTTCACAGTAGCTTCATTGCAGTGTTAATGTAAGCCTTACTTGTGACAAATAAACTTTAAAGTGAATGAAAATATATTTTCTTGCCATTCCAGGCCTAAACTTGTGAACTAGATGTTCCTAAGATCACTTGCTTTGTCTTCCCCAGTTACAAGCTGTATGCATTCATAAGCTAGTCAGTGGTATTTGGCTAGAGAGAAAGGTAAAGATTATTCTTTGACCTCTGTCAGCTCTGTGCAGGAGATTGGCCCACAGTTCTGTCAAAGTTTTATGTCTCTCCTTCAATGTGGAGCTGATGATGCTGGTTTGCCTCATTTGGCTCATTTCCTCTGCTGGGTATGCTGAATTAAAATGAGTAAACCTCTCTGTCCTAAAGCAACATTTGTTCTGTCTTTGTGCTAGTTGACACAGACTTCCTGTCCCAAATACTGTAAAATTTCATGCCTTCTCTCTAAATTTCTCCATGACTTTGCCTCATCTTTCTTCTGTATTCTCCAACAGTCCTACCTCTTCTACCCGTCCACCCTTCCTATTTCTAAACACTTCACTCCTTTAGATTCTATATTGCCTCCCCTCACCCTATTATTGCAGGGTCTTCAGAAGCCTTGACCCTAATACTTGGAATTTTTTTCCATCATTGCTGATCTCTTCTAAGCCCATATTGTGATCCAAACATTGGCAAACTCCTTGTCTTTCCTTATTTTTTTTGACTGAGCATCTGTTTACTTTGTGTCTACCTGAAGCGCGCTGGGCATTTTTGTTCAGGATTAACTTCATTTGCAGCTTTCTATAACTATATGCATGTAAATTCAGGAAGTAGTTTTTTGACAGGGGACCCTTGTAAATTTTGTTTTTAAGCCAACGAGGACAAAAGGGAAGCAAAAAAGCCCCGCAAAAGCAAAGGTCTTGCTGGGAGCAGCTCTTCAGAGAGTGAATCTGAAGTATCTGAAAGTGAAGGGAGTGATGAAGAAAGCTTTCTCTCCGTCAGTTCTGGTGATGATGACTTTAACCCTTTCAGAGATGAATCTTCTGATGAAGAAGATGGTAAGTCAGTGAAAGTGACAAACGTAATTTTCTGATGGACAAAAAAATGCAAGCAAAATTCAGCAATGTTATCCCTGTTGTAATTCACTGCACTCAGCACAGAGTGAGGACTTAACACTGGACAACAGAATTTTAAACCATGTAGTATACAACTTGCATGGTATCTTTATTATAATCCAACAACATCCCAGAATGTTCCAGAGGAGGTGGAACAACTTTGATCCTGAACAGGAATTTGTCAGTTAGGGAGTGGATCAAAGGAGGAGTGAAGGAATACATTTTGAGGCTTTTGATGATGAGAAATATATTAGGTTGGATTTAGATACAAGGGGGAATTCTAAACTGGCTTCATAGCTGCAGACTGCCACCACAATTGGTGTCTCGGGTGGGGAGGAGGATCCCATAGCCAGGCTCTGAAAATTAAAAAGTGTGAACTGATGTTTAAATGTGGTGCGTGACTTCAGGTATGGACTGAAATTGTGGAATGCTTTGTTGCTGAAGATATTTGTGGTGAATTGGGAGTTATTGCTGATGCACAAGTTGGGAAGGAGCATGGTAGGCAGGTCATAATACAGAGATTGGTTTTATTGCGCAAATTGTGGTCTTGCTGAGGGATTGGATGTAGGATTGAAATTCAGCTCCATGTCGAGTGGGGTAATTGGAGAAGACTGGCCCTGGGGATGTGTTTCTTTTGTGCAGTGATGCAATTTTCAAAAGAAAGAATGGAGATCGATGTTTGAGATACAACAGTTGCTTTCTTTGAGATTAAGAATATCAAAGGAATTGGTGAGAGTCCTGAAGGTTAGTTTCTCTACGTGAGAAACTCGAGTATGTCCTGGGGAGCGTAAAGGCTTGTGATGCAGCAGGATAGTGAACAGGTTTGATTCATCTCTGATACTGAGAAATATCGATGACTTTCTGTCCCAGAGAGATGAAAGGAATGGAAAGAAGATGGGTTGTGCTGGAGGGAGGAATTTGAGTTTGTATCATGAGTAAAGTAACCAAAACTTCATACCGACTAAGGTGGTGTTATTATGGATAGATGACCAGCATGAGAGTTGGGAAGGTGGTGTGCTGGTAAGAGTACCATGGCGCTGCTTCTGGATTGGAGGGTAAGGGTAAAAAGGAATCATTAGCAGGACATCAATATACTGAGGGTGACAAAGAAATATGGTGAGGCCTCTTTGTAGCAAGATTAATTGGATGCCATGGTTATGTGTTACAATCTCAGTTGATATAACTGGACGGGAACATCCCAGAATGGAACTCTGGCTCAAAAGACCGTAACTTGTTACAGTTTTCAGTGTGGAGGAACAGTCACATGACCACAAATTAGCTTTAACAACAAAAACATTTATTAAAATGGATTATAATACAATACACCTTAGCTTAACAAAAACACAGATTTTAGCATTAACACGAATGACACAGTATAATTTAAGTTACAATGGTCACATTAGCACAGTTCCTTTGACGCTCACTGTCCTTTTGACAAACACAAGATGACTGCAGTCAATCATAGAATCCTTACAGTGCAGAAAGAGGCCATTTAGCTAATTGAGCCTGCATAGACTCTCCAAAAGAGCACCCTACCCAGGCCGGCACCTCCACCCTTTGCCTGCAACCCCGTGCATTTACCATGGCTAATCCACCTAACCCACACCAAGTATGTATGTGGATTTCTCCACAAAATCCCATCCCCCCCCATAAAACTCCAAGGTGTTTTGTGAAGATAGCCTGGACCCAAAGTTTTTACATTTGAATTTGGCACAGGTGAGCAACTGTGTTTAACTCCAGCCATGATTCAAGTGACACACTGGAAGCTTTTATCTTACAAAATTTATGTAAGAATAGTTAACATGAGAAAAAAGCATGACTTTTACCACTTACAGGAATCAACATGATATAAACCTTAATAAACCTATGATGTTCCAAGATAAGCAACACCCAACAAACACACGTCTTTCTAGACTTCACATAAAAAAGCAAGTATGCTCACGTGATGCTGGATTTTGCAGCTTTTTAACATCTGCTGTGGAGAGCCTCTAGTTGCTAAGAAACGTGCTACTTTTTTTTCCCACTGCAGCGCTCTAAGCACAATAGAATCCCAACTGGAACTGAAACCAACCCCCATACAAACAAACACCTTTTCTCCAGCATGAAATCTAACTGCACTTTCCTTCCAGGCACAGAAATATTAAATTAAACCCACTTGCTTTTAATATTCACCCATATAAATACAAATCCCTTAAAGCTACCTTTGTAGATAGGGCTTTAAACTAGATAGTGTGGGGGGGGGGGGGGGGAGAGGGTTCAGTTGTATGGAGAATTAGGAAATCAAAGTTAAAGGAGAGGGTAGAAGTGCAGGTTAATGGAGCTGATGGCTCAGGAGAAGTTAGTAAAATTTTCAGACCACGTAATAAAGCAGAGTATAGAAAGTGACAGGAATCTAATCTCCGGCAGATCAAAAAAGGTGACAAGTATGAGAAGGGAGATGGTCAATGCAGGACTGAGGGTATTGTACCTCAACACATGCAGTATATGGAACAAGGTAAATGAGCTTGTTGCACATGTTGAAATTGGCTGGTAATGTTGTGGGCATGACAAGGGGATCAGGGCTGGGATCTAAATATCCAAGGATATTTAGATCCCAGCCCTGATCTCCTTTACTAAAGTCCATATAAGCTAAAGTCTATATGGACTTTAGTAAAGCGTTTGACAAAGTCCCCCTCATGGTAGGTTGGTGCAAAAGGTTGGATCTCATGGGATAAAGGGGGAGGTGGCTAGATGGGTGGAGAACTGGCTTGGTCACAGAAGACAGAGGGTGGTAGTGGAAGGGTCTTTTTCCGGCTGGATGCCAGTGACTAGTGGTGTTCGTGTCGATATGCGCGATCTTCTTGGAGATCCTCTCCACTTGGAGCTGGCAGTTTGCGGTGTCGATGGTAATCATGATGTAGAGATGCTGGCGTTGGACTGGGGTAAACACAGTAAGAAGTTTAACAACACCAGGTTAAAGTCCAACAGGTTTATTTGGTAGCAAAAGCCACACAAGCTTTCGGAGCTCCAAGCCCCTTCAGGTGAGTCTTCAGGACTCGCCTGAAGAAGGGGCTTGGAGCTCCGAAAGCTTGTGTGGCTTTTGCTACCAAATAAACCTGTTGGACTTTAACCTGGTGTTGTTAAACTTCTTACTGTGTTTACCCCAGTCCAACGCCGACATCTCCACATCATGACTAGTGGTGTTCCGCAGGGCTCTGTATTGGGACCTCTGCTGTTTGTGATTTATATAAACGATCTGGAAGAAGGTGTAACTGGGGGGATTAGTAAGTTTGCGGACGACACAAAAATGGCTGGACTCGCAGATAGCGAGGAACATTCAGAGGCTACAGAAGGATATAGATAGGCTGGAAATTTGGGCAAAGAAATGGCAGATGGAGTTCAATCCTAAATGCGAAGTGATGCATTTTGGTAGAACTAACGTAGGGGGGAGCTATACAATAAATGGCAGAACCATAAAGGGTATAGATACGCAGAGGGACCTGGGTGTGCAAGTCCACAGATCCTTGAAGGTGACGTCACAGGTGGAGAAGGTAGTGAATAAGGCATATGGCATGCTTGCCTTTATAGGACGGGGCATAGAGTATAAAAGTTGGGGTCTGATGTTGCAGTTGTATAGAACGTTGGTTCGGCCGCATTTGGAATACTGCGCCCAGTTCTGGTCGCCACACTACCAGAAGGACGTGGAGGCTTTAGAGAGAGTGCAGAGGAGGTTTACCAGGACGTTGCCTGGTATGGAAGGGCTTAGTTATGAGGAGAGATTGGGTAAACTGGGGTTGTTCTCACTGGAAAGATGGAGGATGAGGGGGTGACCTAATAGAGGTGTATAAAATTATGAAAGGCATAGATAGGGTGAACGGTGGGAAGCTTTTTCCCAGGTCGGTGGTGACGTTCATGAGGGGTCATAAGTTGAAGGTGAGGGGGGGAAGGTTTAACACGGATATCAGAAGGACGTATTTTACACAGGGTGGTGGGGGCCTGGAATGCGCTGCCGGGCAAGGTGGTGAAGGCGGACACACTGGGAACGTTTAAGACTTATCTAGATAGCCACATGAACGGAGTGGGAATGGAGGGATAGAAAAGAATGGTCTAGTTTGGACCAGGGAGCGGCGCGGGCTTGGAGGGCCGAAAGGCCTGTTCCTGTGCTGTATTGTTCTTTCTTTGTTCTTTGATATGTGTCCTATTGGAAGGGCAGGCAGATGGGCAAAGGGCGCGGGGTTGCATTGTTAGTAAGGAATGAAGTTCAATCGATAGCAAGTAGTGATATAGGATCAGGAGGTTTAGAATCTCTGGGTAGAGTTAAGGAATCGCAAAGGTAGAAGGACCCTGATGGGAGTTATGTACAGGCCCCCTAGCAATAGTCAGGATGTGGGGCAGAAAATAAATCGGGAGATAGACAAGGCATATAAAAAAGGCAATGTTACAATAATCATGGGGGGCTTCAATATGCAGGTGGATTGGGAAAATCAGGTAGGTAGTGGATCCCAAGTAAAGGAATTTGTGGAATGTCTAAGAGTATTTTAGAGCAGCTTGTGACAGTGCCTACTAGGGAATAGGCAATTCTGGATTTGGTGATGTGTAGTGAGGCAGACTTGATTAGGGAGCTTAAGGTGAAGGAACTCTTAGGGAGCAGCGACCAGAATATGATAGAATTTACCTTGCAGTTTGAGAGGGAGAAGTTGGAATCAGATGTAACGGTATTACAATTAAATAAAGGTAACTACAAAGAAATGAGGGAGGAGCTGGCCAGAGTTGATTGGAAAGGGAGCCTAGCAGGGAAGATAGTGGAACAGCAATGGCAGGAGCTTTTGAGTAACACTCTGGAGGCACAACAGAAATTCATCCCAAGGAGGAGGAAACGTGCTGAGGGGAGGACAAGGCATCCATGGCTGACGAGGGAAGTCAAGGACAGCATAAAAGAAAAAGCTTACAAAGTGGCAAGGATTAGGGGGAAGCCTTTAAAAGCGAGCAGAGGACAACTAAAAAAGCAATAAGGCGGGAAGAAGATGAAATATGAGTGTAAGCTAGCTAGTAATATAAAAGAAGATGGGAAGAGTTTTAGTATATAAAAGGTAAAAGAGGCAAAAAAAGCCATTGGACCACTGGAAAATGAGGCTGAGAAGCAATAATAGGAAACAAAGCAATGGCAGAGGAACTGAATAATTACTTTGCATCGGTCTTCACGGTGGAAGACACCATTGGGATGCCAGAGCTGCAGGAGAATCAGGGGGCACAGCTGAGTGTAGTGGCCATCACCTAAGGAGAAGGTTCTGGGGAAATGAAGGTCGATAAATCACCTGGACCAGATAGACTACACCCCAGGGTTCTAAAAGAGAGAGCTGAGGCAATTGTGGAGGCATTGGTGGTGATCTTTCAGGAATCACTGGAGGCAGGGTGGGTATCAGAGGACTGGAAAGTAGCTAATGTAATGCCGCTGTTTAAGAAGGGAGGGAGGCAGCAGATGGGAAATTATAGGCCGGTTAGCCTGACTTTGGTCATTAGCAAGATTTTAGAGTCCATTACTAAAGCTGAGATCGCAGAGTACTTGGAAGTGCATGATAAAGTAAGACTGAGTCAGCACGGCTTTGTCAAGGGGAGGTCATGTCTCACAAATCTGTTAAGAGTTCTTTGAGGAGGTAACAAGGAAGTTCGATAAAGGAGAACCAGTGGACATGATTTATTTAGATTTCCAGAAGGCCTTTGACAAGGTGCCGCATAGGAGACTGTTAAATAAGTTAAGAGCCCATGGTGTTATGGGTAAGATCCTGGCATGGAACAAGGATTGGCTGACTGGCAGAAGGCAGAGAGGGTAAAGGGATCTTTTACAGGATAGCAGCCGGTGACTAATGGTGTGCCTCAGGTCAGTGCTGGGACCACAACTTTTCACAATATACATTAACGATTTGGAGGAAGGAACTGAAGGCACTGTTGCTAAGTTTGCAGATGATACAAAGATATGTATTTAGAGGGACAGGTAGTATTGAGGAAGCAGGGGGGCTGCAGAAAGACTTGGACAGACTAGGAGAGTGGGCAAAGAAGTGGCAGATGGAATACAATGTGGAAAAGTGAGAGGTTATGCACTTTGGAAGGAGGAATGGAGGCATAGACTATTTTCTAAATGGGAAAATGTTTAGGAAATCAGAAACACAAAGGGACTTGGGAGTCCTTGTTCAAGATTCTCAACGTTAATGTGCAGGTTCAGTCGGCAGTTAGGAAGGCAAATGCAATGTTAGCATTCATGTTGAGGGGGCTAGAATACAAGAGAAGGGATGTACTTCTGAGGCTGTAAAAGGCTCTGGTCAGACCCCATTTGAAGTATTGTGAGCAGTTTTGGGCTCCATATCTAAAAGGATGTGCTGACCTTGGAAAGAGTCCAGAGGAGGTTCACAAGAATGATCCCTGGAATGAAGAGCTTGTCATATGAGGAATGGTTGAGGACTCTGGGTCTGTACTCGTTGGAGTTTAGAAGGATGAAGGGGAATCTTATTGAAACTTACAGGATACTGCGAGGCCTGAATACAGTGGATGTGGAGAGGATGTTTCCACAAGTAGGAAAAACTAGAACCAGAGGGCACAATCTCAGGCTGAAGGGACGATCCTTTAGAACAGAGATGAGGAATAATTTCTTCAGCCAAAGAGTGGTGAATCTGTGGAACTCTTTGCCACAAAAGGCTGTGGAGGCCAGGTCATTGAGTGTCTTTAAGATAGAGATAGGTTCTTGATTAATAAGGGGTTATGGGGAAAAGGCAGGAGTATGGTGATGAGAAAAGTATCAGCCATAATTGAATGGTGGAGCAGATTCAATGGGTCGTGTGGTCTAATTGTGCTCCTATGTCTTATAGTCTCCTAACTATGTGGGGAAGTTCAGTAGCGAGGTTACTTAAATTCCGAACTAATTTAGTGTGATATTTAAATCTGCTACCATGAGATCCACGGGTAGTTAAACTTCTTTCTTATTTAATGTATGCTCAATTTCTGTTTACCATTTTATTATTTTTGCTGTTTCAATCAGATCCTTGGTTAGTGAGGAAGGACCGCAAGAAGGATAAAGACAAGAAAAAGAAGAAGAAAAGTATTGATCCAGATTCTATCCAAAGTGCCTTACTAGCATCTGGCCTTGGATCAAAAAAGCCCAGCTTCTCCACAAGCACAGTCAGCAGCACAACAAATAATGCACTCCCTTCAGGTACAAATGTTGGAAATGTAAAAGTATTCAGCCACAGTTAAGAATTGAAATTTCATTTCATACAAATGTTCAACATTTAAGTAGAAATAAGACTGTATTCATGCACGTACTTTGTATCCTTATTCTGGCACTGAGATTTAGACTAAGGATTTTTAAATCTGAAAATGTCAAGTCCCTTACCAATGTGACTTAATTTTTTCTTCCTCTCTGTGCTCCAAATAAAATTCAGGTAACAGCAGCCATAGTATAGTCGCCAGCCAGGATGCAGTGGAACGAGCTCAGCAAATGAAACGAGAGTTGCTTGAAAAGCTAGAGAGGCTTGCTGAGGATCTGCCTCCCAACACGCTGGATGAATTAATAGATGAACTTGGCGGTCCAGATAATGTAGCAGAGGTCAGTTCAAAGAGCGTGTTGGAATATGCATGCATTTACAACAAGAAGGATTTGTATTTATTTAACATCTTCGATGTAGCCTAAAGACCCCAAAGTGCGTCATAGAGCTTTTATCCAACAACATTTGATGCTGAACAACATGAAATAATACAACAAATGAGGAAAAGCTTATATGGAGCGCTTTAAAAGAAGTAGCGAGGCAGAGGAAATGAATTTAGGCCGCAGTATTTAAAGTACAACTGACTGAAGCAATGTAAATCAGAATTGCACAAGAGGTGTCTTTCAGAGAGCCAGTGCAGATTCGATGGGCTGATTGGCCTGTTCCTGCACTGTAAAGATTCTGTGTAGCGATCCAAAGACTTGCTGTCACCCCACCTCATGCAGGCGTGAAAGGCAATGCTGCAGAGACATATGAAAATATCATAAATTTGCAGCTGATTCATTGCCACACTTGAAACCAAAGTAAGTCAGTGCGGACAGAGCCGTGTGTGAATGTGACTTGGCCTGAGTTAAGATATGGGCAGTAGGATTTTGGACGAGCTCAACTTTATGGATGTTGGAAGCCAATGAGGAGAGTGATGGAATAGTCAAGTCTAGAGCTGAAGCAGTGGCAAAGTTGGCAACTTTGTCTTGATGATGGAGCAGATATATGGCTGGAAGCGCTTCTTACTGTTAAATGTGACACTGAGGCTGCAAATGGTCTGATTCTGTCTCTCAGTTGCTACTGAGGGGGGTGGAATTGGGGGATGGAATGAGGTTTGGAACTTAAGTCTGTGGTGGAGCCCAAAGCAGTGGTTTCCATCTTCTCTATATTTAATTTGGGGAACATTTTGGTTGTCCAGAATTGGATGTTGGGCAAGCCACATGATAATTCTCAGACAGAAGAGTCTGAGTGGTGGTGAAATAGAGTTGGGTGTCACCATTGTACATGTGGAGTCTAAAATGTTTGTGGATGGTATTAGCAAGCGGCAGAATATAGATGAGAAATGGGAGGGAGTCTAGTATAAGTCCTTGGGGAAGTACCAGAGCTAATGGAATATGTAGGGAAGGAAAGGGAAATTTGGCAGTACTGATTAGAAGCTATTTGGGGTATTCTCAAGCCTTTCAAATAGAGGAAGGAGGGAGCGGAGCAGATGTACAGGAGTGTTGACACTGGGGAACTTGAAATCCCCATATATTGTTTGGGGTAATAGATTAAAAGATAAGGAAGGGAAAACATTTCTGAAATGCATTCAGGAGAACTTTGATCAGCATATTCTTGTTCCAACTTGGAAGGAGCCATTCTGCATCTGGTTCTGGGGAATGATATGGGCCTTTGAGAATGTGATGTTTCAGGCACACGGTTAGGAATATTACAAGGATGAAAAGCAGGGGAACCAAAGCTATGGCTTCTTGAATGCTATGGGAAATGGAGAACATGATGAAACAAAGGCGTTCAACGCACTAAAATAAGGTAGGCAATGAAAAGCTGTTCCCATTAGCTGATGAACCAGAAGGCACAGATTTATGGCTTTGGGCAAGAATTACCAAGAGGAGTGGGTATGGGAATACGAGGAAGACCTTTATTACCCAATAAGTAATGTCATGGAATGGGCTCCTAGAGGATGATGGAAGGTAAGACAAAGAAAATTGAATTAATACATGAGGGAGATTAACTTAAGGTTGCAGGGATAGAGCGGGGGAATGGGACTAATTAGTTTACTTTACACTGTTAGCATAGACTTGATGGGCCACATGGCTAGTTGTGCCATAATGACTTTAACTCGAGGTGATTCTTTGACTGCAGGTGAGTAAATAAGAATGGAACTAGCTGAGGGCAATCCCATCCAACTGTATAAGGAGAAAAGACATGGCGAGGGTGGGACAGTCAGTTGTGCCAGAGACTGCAGGCAGATTTTGTTTTTGTCACATTCATATAGGATATCACTTGTGACTTTGATAAGGATCTTTTCCTGTGGTACTTGCCTGAAGAGAATCAAACTTGCAATTGTATGAAAGATGGGCATGGATTTGCGAGGATGTTCAAGCACTTTGGAGAGGAAAGAAAGGTCAGGAAAAGGATGTTAGTGTGCATAGAAGGGGGGGGTCAAGGTTTTTTGGTGAAGGACAATGACTGCAAATTTACTGGGAGAAGACGGCAGTAGAGGAGCAACAGTTAACTGAACATTTAGTGTTGATATTCCGTTGTTACAAATGAGGTATGGCTATGTGGATACCGTGCTAACAATGCTGCATGTCTGCCTCTTGGTGTTTTGATATACTCAGTAACTAAAAATAGCTTCCACTATTCGTGTAGTTGCAGCTCCTTACTGCTGAAAATGCTGATGCTCATTCCCACCCCATTTCCCAGTCTCCCTCTTGGACTGCAGTGACGCAAGATGATCTACCATTTCAGGGAAATTAGGGATGTGTATTTAATGTAGCTATCCCATTGGCATCCACACCCAAAGAATGCTTTTAAATAAAAAGCTCTGCAAAGCTAACAGCACTTAAGCTGCTCTACTGAGTAGGTTTGCTTACATCCTCTTCCTTCCAGCACCGCTGGAAAACCCACTGTTAAAAATGAGTTAGTTGTCATTGTCGATTATCTCAAAATTTGAAGATGGTGCCTACTTGAGGTCACAGGTTTTTGCCATCAGTCTTAATGTAACTGAACAGACTAATTCTCGGCCTGCAGGTCTTTGGGCTCATGAGGCAGGATATCCCGCGAGCTAGTGGAATCTGGAGTTCAGTTTGCTTCCTTTTTTTCTTTTCTGCTGCTCTGTCTCAAACCATTTTTTTGACAGTGATTTCATAATTATTGTATAATTTGGCTAAATGCATCATGTTTGTGAATGTTGTTCTATTTTACTATTGAATTTAATAAGACTTGATTTCTTTAAATCATATGAACAGCCAAATTTTTATTTACCCTTCTGCTTGAGTTAATATCGGCATTTCCTAATTAGATCTGTTTGAATTATGTCCTTTTTAATTAAAGGTTGCTAGACTTGCTTAATCTTCAACTTTGTTTTCTAGATGACAGGCCGGAAAGGTAGAGTTGTGAGCAACGATGATGGCAGCATATCTTATGAATCTAGATCAGAACTTGATGTTCCTGTCGAAATTCTGAATATCACAGAGAAGCAGCGGTTTATGAATGGAGAGAAGGTATGAGTAATTTCAGCCATTGCCTTTAGAAAATAAGTTGTGTACACTCTCAACAATCTGTCCTATTTGCCTTTCAGAATATTGCGATCATTTCGGAAGCAGCCAGTTCTGGTATTTCATTGCAAGCAGATCGCAGGGTTAAGAACCAAAGGCGGCGAGTGCACATGACCTTGGAGTTGCCTTGGAGTGCAGATCGTGCCATTCAGCAATTTGGTGAGATAATCGAACGTATTGTTTATTTCCCTAGACTTTTGTTTGGTAATCGGTGTGTTTTAGGTATTATTGAAGTTGTCAGGCCATTTAGGAGTTAGATGAGAAAGCACTTTTTAATGTCATAGATGATAAAATTGGATCGTGAAATTTTTAATTGAAATAGAAAGATTTTTGATCAAGCATAGCAATAGAAATGGTACAGGGATGAGTAAATGTAGCTACCGATCTGGCATAATCTAATTGAATGGATCAGACTCGAGAGGCCAAGTGGCCTGCTTATGTTTCAGTGATGTGCTTGAGGGCTTCAGGTAACAAAAGGTTACATGAGTGTACTGCAACTTGAATACAGTTATCTGAAGCAATCTTGTCATGCATCAGGAGTTCCGATCAGGAGATGGACTGGCATTTTACTGTTGCTTTTAAAGTTCCATTACTGCCTGATATGTTTAGTATACCAATTACTACTGTGTAGGTGGGTTTATGGAATTTCATCAGGCTGAGAAAGTGGTGTCTTGCTCAAGATTTTCTTTAAAACTTCTGCACAACAAAACCAAACTTGAGTTGGAGGTACAGTATTGGTTATTTTTTCAGCTGGCTTTGAACAGATGTTTGTATGTTAGTGGGAATATTGGGGTCATTTCCTTTACAGGATGAGATTACAGTGTGATTTGACAGGAATATTCAAAATGGAAAGAAACAAATTGTTCCCAGTGATTTGAAGGGTTGTGAATGAGGGGCATATTCACAAGACTCTACCACCTCGAAGGACAAGGGGGCAAACATGTAGGAACATCACCATCTGCAAGTTTCCCTCCAAGCCCCTCCCCGGACTACAGCGGTTAGGGAAGGTGGCTCACCACCGCCACTGCCTTCTGGGCAATAAATGCTGGCCTGGTCAGTTTTTTTTTAAAAAGCAAGAAATTTAGAACTGGGAACAGTCCAAAAATGTTCATACAGGCCGAGACTTAATGCAGTTGATTTGATTTATTATTGTCACATGTATTCGTGGATACAGTGAAAAGTATAAAGCAGAGACGATGCCGACATTTTAGAAAAGGATTAGCTGGGTATTTGAAAGAAAGGGGAATATAAAGATAAAAGCAACATGGGATTAAGATGACTGCTCACGTGGAGGATAAGCTGAGTATGGTTGCCCTCGATTGCCTGTTTCCATGTAGCTCTCTGTGAATATTTATCTGCTCTCATTTTGCATTGAGTGACATGACCTGTGGTGAACTGTCTTTGCATGTACCCTGTGTGTTTAAGTGTATTGCTCTGTTGAAATAGTATAAAAATGTGCTCAAATGTCTTGCTGTTAATTGAATTGGATTGCAAAGTTGAGGTTTAACCACATCAATCCTATTTGTATGTCAAGATTGATGCAGGATTACGGAAGGCATGGCTCCCAGCTAAACTCAACAGGACCTGGGTAACTGAGTTTGGTGTTTTTTGCTGGAAATGTGAAATCGTAATTATTTTATTCACAGGTAGAACACATCGGTCAAACCAAGTGACTTCTCCTGAGTATGTTTTTCTCATTTCGGAATTGGCAGGAGAACAGAGATTTGCATCTATTGTTGCAAAAAGGCTTGAAAGTTTGGTAAGTTCATGTCTCTGAAAACAGTGAGTTAAGCATTATTGCAATTCCCCTTGTTTTCATAGTAAGTTCAACTAATGGACAGAACTTGAGCGTTGATCTAAAATGTTGCCATGTTGTGATCCAGTTAGATGCTTGTTTATTTGCATCGCCTATCTTTCTCCTCCTTGCTCTGTAAGGGTAACTGACTGACAACAGAATAAGATCTTTTTGTTGGCAGATATTTGTACCAAATGTTGTGTTTTATTGCTTGTGTGATATAGTTCATTAAACAATTAGATGGACTTGTTATGTTCTCAAGATTGTTTTGAAGTGGGTTCGGTTTTTTTATATAAAAGTACTCGAGTTTTCATGCGTCTTTTTCCCCCAGTATAGAAATACAGAATCAGAAGAGAAAGAAGTCGCCATGCAAATTGAGCTGCTCTCCCTAGTGCAGTCATGCTGATTCTGTCAGTATAACTTCCAGCAGCGAGCAGAAACAATTGGCATTTTTACAAAACACAGCGGATTCTGGAAAGCTGTAAATTAAGTGGAAAATGTTGGAAAAGCTTAGTAGGTTTGACAGCATCTAAGGAAAGATGTTTCTAATGAAAAGTCATTGTCTTTTAATTGTGTGTCTCTCCAAGATGCTGCCAAACCTCAGCGTTGAGCATTTTCTGTTTTTATTGCATTGCTGTAGCATGCAGCATCTATTGGCATAGAAATTGAGATGTCTTTTGACATTTAAGAGACCATTTGTGAGGCACTTGGCGTGATGATTTCTGCTTGGTTTCCTCTAATTCTTATAGCAAAGTTTCTGCTATGAATTGGTCATTTTAACAGAAAACTGCATTCATAACATGGCAATAATTTACCAGATGCCTTTCCCTTAACGCCAGAGATACGATCAGGATCTGCTTATGTGAAAACTTTTTTTGCTTGATATATGATAACATTTTGCCTTTTGGACAGGGTGCCCTCACACATGGTGACAGACGAGCCACTGAAACCAGAGATTTGAGCAGGTTCAATTTCGATAACAAGGTAATGTTTTGATTATTTTGGCTTCAAGCATTTATTAGAATTTCACTGTTGTGTTTATCGTGACTTCTACCTTAATAAAGTTTATTTTATATTTGTCACCTCTGTAAGTCACTGTGTGCAGTTTGCCTGCTTCAAACTTGGAAGATGTGAAATTATGTGACATCTTGTCCACCAGAAAACAAATGAACAGGATGCTGCAATGCTCCTGTGGACAGCTTTAGCACAAATAAGATAATATGCATTATGTGCATAGAATTTTTGCTGTTAATATGATGCCAGTATTGCAATGTGGTGACTGACTGTTTGACACTTCTGCAGTATGGAAGAAATGCCCTGGAAATAGTAATGAAGTCTATTGTAAATCTGGATAGTCCACTGGTGTCTTCGCCCAAAGACTATGTTGGGGATTTTTTCAAAGGTACAGTACAGATTTCTATCCACCTTCTGTTAGTTTGGGTTAGGAGTATGGAACTCCATTTCATTGGATTCCATTACATTGCATTAAATTTAAGCAGTTTTTGATACAATAATAGCCATTGTCAATTAACCAGGTTAATATAACTTAATTTGTCTGCGGCAGTTGTAAAGTTACTGATTTATTTGCTTTTCCTTCCACGCTGATATTTCCTGATTTGGTTATTTCCTGTCACTGAACCTTAGTTCAGTTGTAGATTTTTTACTTAATGACAAGATTAGTTTAAGTTCTCATCACAGTGTGTTGAGAACAAACTGAGTTGACACTTCAGTGCAGTGTTGAGAGTATATTTTACTGTTGGGGGAAATGTTATACTGAGGCCCTGCCTTCCCCCCTCAGATGGATGCACTGTCCAAAGGGCAGGGGAGGTGTCCTACCAGTGTTTATCACTTTGCTGTGGACAAATTGTAACATTTCCTGTCTTTGCAACCATGACAACCCTCAAAAGTAATCATAGAAATCATTTGAATCATAGACGCCCTACAGTGCATAGAGGCCATTTGGCCCATCAAATCTGCACCAACACTTCAAAGAGCATTCTACCCAAGCCCTCCCCTCTTATCCCTGTAGTGTTGTGCATTTACCATGGCTAATCTACCTAACTACACATTTTTAAGCATTAAGAGGCAATTTAACATGGCCAACGTACCCTAATGTTCACATCTTTGGACTGTGGAAAGAAACCCACAAAGACACGGTGAACGTGCAAACTCCACACAGTCACCCAAGGCCGGAATTGAACCCAGGTCCCTGAGCTGTGAGGCAGCAGTGTTAACCACTCTGCCGCCTATCTTGATTGTGAAGCTTCTTGATACTTCCTGAGGATATGCAAGGTGCTATGCGGATATTTTTTGATTGACAGCAAATTTGGTCGTCCTCACTATTTCAGTTCATTAGAGGGAGCCAATTCATCATTATACATATAATAAAGATGTTAGCAAGATATTTATTGAATAGTCAAACTACTAAGCTTTAAGGTATTGATGGATAAAGATAAGTGTAGTCCTCAAGTTAAGGTGCTAAATTGGGGGAAGGCTAATTACAACAATATTAGGCAGGAATTGAATAATGTAGATTGGGGGCAGATGTTTGAGGGCAAATCAACATCTGGCATGTGGGAGGCTTTCTAGTGTAAGTTGATAGGGATTCAGGACCGGCACATTCCTGTAAGGATGAAGGATAAGTATGGCAAATTTTGGGAACCTTGGATAACGAGAGATATTGTGAGCCGAGTCAAAGAGAAAAAGGAAGCATTTGTCAAAGCTAGGAGGCTGGGAACGCATGAAGCAAGTGTAAAATACAAGGAAAGTAGAAAGAAACTTAAGCAAGGAGTAAGGAGGGCTAAAAGGGGTCATGAAAAAGCATTGGCCAGCAGGATTAAGGAAAATCCCAAGGCTTTTTATACATACATAATGAGCAAGAGGGTAGCCAGAGAGAGGGTTGGCCCACTCGAGGACAAGGGAGGGAATCTATGCGTGGAGCCAGAAGAAATGGGCGAGGTATTAAATGAGTGCTTTGCATCAGTATTCACCAAAGAGAAGGACTTGGTAGATGATGAGTCTGGAAAAGGATGTGTAGATAGTTTGAGTCATGTTAAGATCAAAAAGGAGGTGGTATTGGGGTTCTTGAGAAACATGAAGGTAGACAAGTCTCCATGGCCTGATGGGATATACCCCAGAATACTGAGAGGCAAGGGAGGAAATTGCTGGAGCTTTGAGAGAAATCTTTGTATCCTCACTGGCTACAGGGAAGGTCCCAGAGGATGGGAGAATAGCCAATGTTGTTCCTTTGTTTAAGAAGGGTAGCAAGAATAATCCAGGCAATTACAGGCCGGTGAGCCTTACATCAGTGGTAGGGAAATTATTGGAGAGGATTCTTCAAGACAGGATTTATTCCCACTTGGAAATAAGTGGACGTATTAGTGAGAGGCAACATGGTTTTGTGAAGGGGAGATCGTGTCTCACTAACTTGATCGAGTTTTTGGAGGAAGTGACAAAGATGATTGAGGGTAGGGCAGTGGATGTTGTCTACATGGACTTCAGTGGGGCCTTTGACAAGGTCCCTCATGTCAGACTGGTGCAGAAGGTGAAGTCGCATGGGATCAGAGATGAGCTGGCAAGGTGGATACAGAACTGGCTTGGTCGAAGAAGACAGAGGGTAACAGTGGAAGGATGTGTTTCTGAATGGAGGGCTGTGATAAGTGGTGTCTCTCAGGGATCAGTGCTGGGACCTTTGAAAATGTAACTGGATTGATTAATAAGTTTGCGGACGACACAAAGGTTGGTGGATTTGCGGATAGTGATGAGGACCATCAGAGGATACAGCAGGATATAGATCAGTTGGAGGCTTGGGCGGAGAGATGGCAGATGGAGATTAATCCGGACAAATGTGAGGTAATGCATTTTGGAAGGTCTAATACAGATAGGAAATATACAGTAAATGACAGAACCCTTAAGCGTATTGATAGCCAAAGGGATCTGGGTGTACAGGTACACAGGTCACTGAAAGTGGCAATGCAGGTGGAGAACGTAGTCAAAAAGACATATGGCATGCTTGTCTTCGTCGGCCGGGGTATTGAGTTTAAAAATTGGCAAGTCATATTGCAGCTTTATAGAGCCTTAGTTAGGCCGCACTTGGAATATAGTGTTCAATTCTGGTCGCCACACTACCAGAAGGATGTGGAGGCTTTGGAGAGGGTACAAAAGATTTACCAGGATGTTGCCTGGTATGGAGGGCATCAGCTATGAGGAGAGGTTGGAGAAACTTAGTTTGTTCTCACTGGAGCGACGGAGGTTGAGGGGAGACCTGATAGAAGTCTACAAGATTATGAGAGGCATGGACAGAGTGGATAGTCAGAAGCTTTTTCCCAGGGTGGAAGAGACCAGAGAACCATAGAAAATTACAGCTCAGAAACAGGCCTTTTGGCCCTTCTTGTCTGTGCCGAACCATTTTATGCCTAGTCCCACTGACCTGCACTTGGACCATATCCCTCCACACCCCTCTCATCCATGAACCCGTCCAAGTTTTTCTTAAATGTTAAAAGTGACCCCGCATTTACCACTTTATCCGGCAGCTCATTCCACACTCCCACCACTCTCTGCGTGAAGAAGCCCCCCCTAATATTCCCTTTAAACTTTTCTCCTTGCACCCTTAACCCATGCCCTCTGGTTTTTTTCTCCCCTAGCCTCAGCGAAAAAAGCCTGCTTGCATTCACTCTGTCTATACCCATCAAAATCTTATACACCTCTATCAAATCTCCCCTCAATCTTCTACGCTCCATGGGGGTCATGGGGGCATAGGTTTAAGGTGCGAGGGGCAATGTTTTAAGGAGATGTACGTGGCAGATTTTTTACACATAGTGGGTGCCTGGAACTCGTTGCCGGGGGAGGTAGTGGAAGCGGATATAGTAGTGACTTTTAAAGGGTGTCTTGACAAGTACATGAATAGAGGGATATGGTCCCCGGAAGGGTAGGGAGTTTTAGTTAAGTCGGGCAGCATGGTCGGTGCAGGCTTGGAGGGCCGAAGGGCCTCTTCCTGTGCTGTAATGTTCTTTGTTCTTTGTTTTTTGTACTGGTTTAATAACTGGTGATGCTTGCTGTTTAATACATAAACAATACTGATTTTGTATGCATTTTTAAAAATTGGTCTTGGATTAAATGCTGGGATTAGTTGCTTCAACTACCTATGTTTATTTACTCTGGAGCTTTCAAACAGCTCTTCCCATTTTTATTCCTTCAACAGCTGAGTGACATGCGTTCAGTACAAAATCTTTGTCTTGCACTGGCCATAATTCAAGTGCTGAAGAAACTGGAGATTTTATAAACTTCATAGAAATCATAAACCCTACAGTGCAGAAGGAGGCCATTCGGCTCATCGAGTCTGCGCTGACAACAATCCCACCCAGGCCATATCTCTCGCACCACATATTTACCCTGCTAATCTCTCTAATCTATGCATCCCAGGACACGAAGAGGCTATTTAGCATGGCCAATGAACCTAACCTACACATCTTTGGACTGTGGGAGGAAACCAGAGCACCCGGAGCAAACCCACACAGACACGGGAAGAACGTGCAGACTCCACACAGACAGTGACCCAAGCTGGGAATCGAACCCAGGTCCCTGGAGCTGTGCAGCAGCAGTGCTAACCACTGTGCCAAAATAATTGTATTATAGAGTCATAGAGGTTTACAATTTTAATTAATTTCAATTGGATGGCAGTGAGGGCATTAACTAAGAATTTACTTGAGCCATATAAATAAACAGATTAAGAACAAAGAACAGTACAGCACAGGAAACAGGCCCTTCGGCCCTCCAAGCCTGTGCCGCTCCTTGGTCCAACGAGACCAATCGTTTGTATCCCTCCATTCCCAGGCTGCTCATGTGACTATCCAGCTAAGTCTTAAACGATGTCAGCGTGCCTGCCTCCACCACCCTACTTGGCAGCGCATTCCAGGCCCCCACCACCCTCTGTGTAAAAAAACATCCCTCTAATATCTGAGTTATACTTCGCCCCTCTCACCTTGAGCCCGTGACCCCTTGTGATCGTCACTTCTGATCTGGGAAAAAGCTTCCCACCGTTCACCCTATCTATCCCCTTCATAATCTTGTACACCTCTATTAGATCTCCCCTCATTCTCCGTCTTTCCAGGGAGAACAACCCCAGTTTACCCAATCTCTCCTCATAGCTAAGACCCTCCATACCAGGCCACATCCTGGTAAACCTTCTCTGCACTCTCTCTAACGCCTCCACGTCCTTCTGGTAGTGCGGCGACCAGAACTGGACGCAGTACTCCAAATGTGGCCTAACCAGCGTTCTATACAGCCGCATCATCAGACTCCAGCTTTTATACTCTATACCCCATCCTATAAAGGCAAGCATACCATATGGAGAAATCCAGCACGAGGGGGCATGGCTTTAAATTGAGGGGGGGTAGTTATAGAACCGATGTCAGGGGTAGGTTCTTTACCCAGAGGGTGGTGAGGGATTGGAATGCCCTGCCAGCATCAGTAGTAAATGCGCCTAGTTTGGGGGCGTTTAAGAGATCCGTAGATAGGTTCATGGACGAAAAGAAATTGGTTTAGGTTGGAGGGTCACAGTTTTTTTTTTTAACTGGTCGGTGCAACATCGTGGGCCGAAGGGCCTGTTCTGCGCTGTAATGTTCTATGTTCTATGTTCTATATGCCTTCTTCACTACCTTCTCCACCTGTGTTGCCACCTTCAAGGATTTGTGGACTTGCACACCTAGGTCCCTCTGTGTTTCTATACTCCTGATGACTCTGCCATTTATTGTATAACTCCTCCCTACATTATTTCTTCCAAAATGCATCACTTCGCATTTATCTGGATTAAACTCCATCTGCCACCTCTCCACCCAATTTTCCAGCCTATTTATATCCTGCTGTATTACCCGACAATGCTCATCGCTATCCGCAAGTCCAGCCACCTTCGTGTCATCCGCAAACTTGCTAATTACACCAGTTACACCTTCTTCCAAATCATTTATATATATCACAAATAGCAAAGGTCCCAGTACAGAGCCCTGCGGAACACCACTGGTCACAGACCTCCAGCCGGAAAAAGACCCTTCGACCACTACCCTCTGTCTCCTATGGCCAAGCCAGTTCTCCACCCATCTAGCCACTTCTCCTTGTATCCCATGAGCCTTAACCTTCTTAACCAACCTGCCATGTGGGACTTTGTCAAATGCCTTACTGAAATCCATATAGACGACATCCACGGCCCTTCCTTCGTCGACCGTTTTTGTCACTTCCTCAAAAAACTCCACCAAATTTGTAAGGCACGACCTCCCTCTTACAAAACCATGCTGTCTGTCACTAATGAGATTGTTCCGTTCTAAATGCACATACATCCTGTCTCTAAGAATCCTCTCCAACAACTTCCCTACCACGGACGTCAAGCTCACCGGCCTATAATTTCCTGGGTTATCCCTGCTACCCTTCTTAAACAACGGGACCACATTCGCTATCCTCCAATCCTCGGGGACCTCACCCGTGTCCAAAGAAGCCACAAAGATTTCCGTCAGCGGCCCAGCAATTTCATCTCTCGTCTCCCTGAGCAGTCGAGGATAGATGCCATCAGGCCCTGGGGCTTTGTCAGTTTTAATGTTCCCTAAAAAACCTAACACTCCTCTCTTGTAATGGAGATTTTCTCTAACGGGTCAACACCTCCCTCCGAGACACTCCCGGTTAACACGCCCCTCTCCTTCGTGAATACCGATGCAAAGTATTCATTTAGGATCTCCCCTATTCCCTTGGGTTCTAAGCATAATTCCCCTCCTTTGTCCCTGAGAGGTCCGATTTTCTCCCTGACAACTCTTTTGTTCCTAACGTATGAATATAGAATGCCTTGGGATTCTCCTTAATCCTGCCTGCCAAGAACATCTCGTGACCTCTTTTTGCCCTTCTAACTCCCCGTTTGAGTTCTTTCCTACTCTCTCTGTATTCCTCCAGAGCTCCATCTGTTTTCAGTTGCCTGGACTTAACGTACACCTCCCTTTTCATTTTAATCAGATCCTCAATTTCCCCGGTTATCCACGGCTCTCGAATCCTACCTTTCCTATCTTTCCTTTTTACAGGCACATGCCTATCCTGCAGCCTTATCAATAGTTCCTTAAAAGACTCCCACATGCCAGACGCAGACTTGCCCTCGAACATCCTCTCCCAATCAACATCCACCAATTCCTGCCTAATCCGGCTATAGTTAGCCTTCCCCCAATTTAGCACCCTGCCCGTAGGACAGCACTCATCTTTGTCCATTACTATCCTCAAGTTAACAGAGTTGTGGTCACTATTTGCCACATGTTCCCCTACCGAAACTTTGACGACCTGACCGGGCTCATTTCCCAGAACTAGGTCCAGTATAGCCCCCTCTCTAGTCGGGCTATCTACATACTGTTCCAAAGAACCTTCCAGTGCGCATTTTACAAATTCCTCCCCGTCCGGACCCCCAGCTCTAAGCACTTTCCAGTCTGTGCCAGGGAAATTAAAGTCCCCCACTACAACAACCCTATTTTTTCTGCACCTACCCAGAATCTCCTGACATATCCTTTCCTCCACTTTCCGTGGGCTGTTGGATGGTCTGTAGTACACCCCCAGCATAGTGACTGCACCCTTCCTGTTTCTGAGTTCCACCCACAGCGACTCAGTACATGACCCCTCTAAGTTTTAGTCTACCCTCTGCACCGCGGTAATATGCTCCTTAACTAATATCGCTACTCCCCCACCTTTTTTAGCCCCTCCTCTGTCTCGCCTAAAACACTTATACCCCGGAATATTCAGCTGTAGTGTGTTTTTAAAAACAAGGCTCCAGTCTATCCTTCAAAAGACTTCCTCCTTTACCAATGATAGACAAACCACAGCTTTTTTCTCAACCTGGAGAGCTAGTCATACATGGAAACAATGTTATTAGTAAAATTGAATTAATATTTGGAAAGAACTATTTAAAAAGTCAGGAAATGGGATAAGAGTGCATTGTTCCATTTTAAAAAACCCAGCAACAACATGTGAAATGGGCCCAGTGGTCTCATGCTGTGCTGTGCTTTCTATCATTCTGGAAGAATTATTAAGAATGAACTGTATTGATATCTGTTGATCGTGGGGTCAAGGGTGAATGACTTAAGATTTGAGAAGAAAATCAGTGGAAGAGGGACTAATTTGCAGCTATGTCCAGCATGACCAACTCTAGTCACAGTTGTAGTTCCCCTTCCTATACTCCTTATACACCTATGACTGACCAAATTTCCTTCCACAACCAACGGGTCAGATCTAAGCTCTGCAGTCCTTACACATCCAGTCGGGAATGGTGGTGGACAATTAAACAACTCACTGGAGGAGGAGACTCCACAAATATCCCCATCCTCAATGATGGAGAAGTCCAGCACATCAGTGCAAAAGATAAGGCTGAAGTGTTCGCAGCAATCTTCAGCCAGAAGTGCCGAGTGGATGATCCATCTCTGCCTTCTCCAGTGGTCCCCAGCATCTCAGATGTCAGTCTCCAGCCAATTCAATTCACTCCTCGTGATATCAAAAAACGGTTGGAGGCACTGGATACTGCAGGGACAATGGGCCCTGATACCATTTCAGCAATAGTACTGAAGACTTGTGTTCCAGAACTTGCCATTCCAGTAGCCAAGCTCTTCCAGTACAGTTACAACACTGGCATCTACCCAACATTTGCCCAGGTATGTCCTGTACACAAAGCAGGACAATTACCACCCAATCAGTTTTCTCTCGATCATCAACAGTGCTATCAAGCAGCACCTGCTCAGCAATACCCTGCTCAGTGACACCCAGTTTGGGTTTCACCAAGGTCACTTGGCTCTTGACCTCATTACAACCTTGGTTCAAACATGGACAAAAGAGCTGAATTCCAGAGGTGAGAGTGACAGCCCTTGACATCAAGGCCACACATTTGACCGAATGTGGCATCAAGGAGCCCTAGCGAAACTGGAATCAATGGGTATCGGGGGGGGGGGAATACTCTCCGCTGGTTGGAGTCATACCTGGTACATAGGAAGATGGTTGTGGAGAGTCAAGTCATCTCAGCTCCAGGACATCTCTGCAGGAGTCCCTCAGGGTAGTGTCCTGGGCCCAACGATCTTCAGCTGCTTCATCAATGACCTTCCCTCTGACATAAGGTCAGGAGTGGGGATGTTCGCCAATAATTGGACACTTTTCAGGACCATTCGCGATGACTCAGATATTGAAGCAGTTCATGTTCAAATGCAACAAAATCTGGATGATATCCAGGCCTGGGCTGGCAAGTAACATTCGTGCCACACAAATGCCAGGCAATGGCCATCACCAATAAGAGACACTCTAACCACCGCCCCATGATATTCAATGGTGTAACCATCACTGAATCCCCCACTGTCAACATCCTCGGGGTTACCATTGACCAGAAACTCAACTGGACTTCCCACATAAACACAGTGGCTACGAGAGCAGGTCAGAGGCTAGGAATACTGCAGCGAATAACTCACCCCCTGACTCCCCAAAGCCTATCCACAAGTCAGGAGTGTGATGGAATAATCCCCACTTGCCTGGAAGTGTGCAGCTCCAACAACACAAGAAGCTTGACCCCATCCAGGACAAAGCAGCCTGCTTGATTTGCATCACATCTACAAATATTCAACCCCTTCACCACCGACGCTCAGTACACACTGCTGCTACTACCTACAAGATGCACTGCAGCAAGTCACCAAAGATCCTGCCAAACCCACGACCACTTCCATCTAGAAGGACAAGGGCAGCAGATAAATGGGAACACACCATCTGTATGTTCCCCTCCAAGCCACTCACCATCCTGACTTGGAAATGTATCACCGTTCCTTCGCAGTCGCTGGGCCAAAATCCTGGAATTCCCTCCCGAACGGCATTGTGGGTCAACCCACAGAACATGGACTGCAGTGATTTCAAGAAGGCAGTTCACCACCACCACCTCAAGGGCAACTAGGGATGAGCAATAAATGCTGGCTGGCCAGCGACATCCATGTCCCACGAATTAATTTTTTTTTAAAAACAGCTTCTTCCTTGTTGCCATCAGACTTTTGAATGGACCTACCTCCATTAAATTGATCTTTCTCTACACCCTAGCTATGACTGTAACGCTACGTTCTGCACACTCTCGTTTCCTTCTCTATGAATGGTATGCTTTGTCTGTATAACGTGCAAGGAATAATACTTTTCACTGTATACTAATATATGTGACAAATCAAATCAAAAAATCCCCTCCAAGCCATAGAGATTGCTAGATCTTGGTGTGCTGGTTTCCTCAAGATCAGTAACAACCTGTCCTGGTCCCTCCATGCCGACACTATAGTTAAGAAATCCCATCAATGCCTTTACTTTCTCAGGAGACGAAGGAAATTTGGCATGTCCACTATATCTCTCTCCAACTTTGACAGATGCACATAGAAAGCATTCTTTCCGGTTTTATCACAGCTTGGTATGGCTCCTGCCCTATCCAAGACTGCAAGAAACTACAAAGGGTCGTGAACGAAGCCCAGTTCATCACTCAAACCAGCCTCCCATCCATTGACACGGTCTACACTTACCACTGCCTCGGAAAATCAGCCAGCATAATCAAGGACCCCACGCACCCCAGACATACTGTCTTCCTCCACCTTCCGTCAGAAAAAAGATACAAAAGTCTGAGATCACATACCAACCGACTCAAGAACAGCTTCTTCTCTGCTGCCATCAGACTTTTGAATGAACCTACCTCGCATTAAGTTCATCTTTCTCTACACCCTATCTATGACTAACACTACATCCTGCACTCCTCTATGAATGATATGCCTTGTCCGCACAGCGTGCAAGAAACAATACTTTTCACTGTATACCAATACATGTGACAATCAAATCAGTAACAGACACGACAGCTAATTTGTGCACAGAAAACTCCCAGAATCAGTATTGTGATTAGCAGATAATCTGTTCTGATGTGATAGAGGGGCAAATATTAATCAGGGCATCCATGTGGGAGCGAGAAACCCCCTAACATAGGGAGCAATGAGTGATAGACCCCAATTGTGGCCTCCAACATCGTGAATTTAAAAGATTAAATGGTGTTTTCTAGATTCTGCTATTTCTTTTTATGAAGTCAGAGAAGTTGTGGGTGAAGGGTACCTTGATCCATTAATACACCTGGGGAGGACAGATGAACTGGTTAAATGTCAAAACTCTGAAAATCTACCTTTTCAACATAAGTAATTTGGCTTTTCACTTGTTTGATTTTAGTGATACTGTAGTGAATTTGTATCTTCGGTCCATGTTAATGACCTGACACCCCAGAGACTTTTTTGGATTTCTTATTTTGGATTCTGTACTTGGTTTTCTAAAAGAAACAAATGTTTTGGTGGCCAGTTCCTGACCCCTTCAATCTCTTCTCTGGCCATGTTGAGTCTCCTCTCTTTTATACAGCCTACATGGCCTCTGTCATATCTCCCAGTAAGAAGTCTCACAACACCAGGTTAAAGTCCAACAGGTTTATTTGGTAGCAAAAGCCACTAGCTTTCGGAGCGCTGCTCCTTCGTCAGGTAAGTGGGAGTTCTCCCGCTGCCTGAGCCTCTGCTCCTGCTGCTTCACTCACTCTCAGCCGCCTCCCTCTAAGCAACTCAACTCAGGCCCAGGCTGCAAACTGGACAGCAGGCCTGCTGCCCGGTTTGCAGCCTGGGCCTGAGTTGAGTTGCTTAGAGAGAGGGAGGCGGCTGAGAGTGAGTGAAGCAGCAGAGGCTCAGGGAGCGGCAGAACTCCCATTTACCTGACGAAGGAGCAGCGCTCCGAAAGCTAGTGGCTTTTGCTACCAAATAAACCTGTTGGACTTTAACCTGGTGTTGTGAGACTTCTTACTGTGTTTACCCCAGTCCAACACCGGCAGCTCCACATCATATCTTCCAGCCCAACACAGCCTCTGCCTAATCTGACAAGGACTTGTCTTCCCAGCCACCTGTCTCCAAAGAGCTTTACATATGGAGTTACACAGATAAGTGTTGCACTGTTGCCTTTAATCTGCCTGGTGCACTGGCACTAGGGGAGGGTAAATTTGTATTATTTTGAACCATTAAATTGTTATAAATATTAACTGCATTCTTTGTTTTAATCATAGTGCTATTGCTCATTCAAAGTAAATTCTCTTGTTCAAAATAATATTTTTTTTAAGTTGTTCTTGGAATGCTGGAAGTGCTGTGTTATTATTCCACAGCTACCTTGAGAAGGTGGTGGCAAGCTGTTACGACCATGGGACTGGGTCCTTTGCAGGGAGAGACAGAATTTATAATGAAACATGGGGAAATGACAAATAATTACTTTGTCACAGAGGAAGGTACAAGAAATAACAGCAAACTGAGGGACTAGTGAGAATGAGGAGCTGAAGGAAAATATTAATAAAAGTAGTTTTGGAGAAATTAATGGGATTGAAAGTTCCTAATCCCTCTGACCTGATGATTGACATCCCAGTATGTTGAAAGAGGTGGCCTTCAAAATTCTATAGATTTTGGAACGGTGCCTGCAGATTTGAAGGTTGCAAATATCGCTCACTTTTTAAGGAAGGAGGGAGAGAAAACCAGGAACTACAGATCTGTAAACCTGGCATCAGCAGTCAGGAGAATGCTAGAATCTATTATAAAGGATGTGATAACTGGACACTTAAAAATAAAAAGGTAGGATTGGGCAGAATCAACATGAAAGTGAAATCATGTTTGACAAAACTTGTTGGAGTTTTATGAGGATGCAACTAACAGATTAAATAATGGAGAACCAGTGGATGTGGTATATTTGGGTTTTCAGAAGGCTTTTGACAAGGTCCCACACAGGAGGCCAGTAGCATAAAATTAGAGCACATGGAATATAGGTAATATTCTGGCACTGAAGGTCATTTGCAGGCTTGGAGGCTGTGACTTGTGGGGTACTGCAAGGGTCAGTGCTTGGGCCCCAAATGATCCCTATCTATATCAATGATTCAGATGTGGGGAGTAAATATTTTCAATTTTATGGATGAGACAAAACTAGGTGGGTTTGAGAGTTGAGGAAGAGGCAGAGAGGCTTCAAGTGGATTTTACAGGTTTAGTGAGTAGGCAAGAACATGGCAGATGGACTGTAATGTGGACAGGTGGGAGGGACGGAGCTGCAGAGTACTTGAATGGGGAGAGATCGGAAAGTGTTGATTTCCAAAGGGTTCTGGGTGTTCTTGTTCATTAGTCACTGAAAGCTAACATTCAAGTGCAGCAAGCAATTCAGAAGGCAAATGGTATGTTGGCTTTTATTGCCAGAGGATTTGAGTAAAGGACTAAATTGTTTCAAATGTATGGAACATTGGTTAGACCGGAGTAGTATTGTGTACAGTTTTGGTCCCCTTCCCTAAGAAAAGGGTATGCTTGTTGGCGGGCGGAATGCAACAGAAGTTTACCAGACTAATTCCTGAGATGATGGGACTGCCCTCCTGACGAGAGGTTGAACAGATTGGGCCTGCATTCTGAGTTTTGAAGGATGAGAGGTGATCTCATTCAAATTTAAATTCTTAGAGCTAGGCAGTGCGGCGTCATAAAGGTTTACAGCATGGAAACAGGCCCTTTGGCCCAACTTGTCCATGCCGCCCTTTTTTTAAACCCCTAAGCTAATCCCAATTGGCCCATATCCCTCTATACTCATCGTACCCATGTAACTATCTAAATGCTCCTTAAAAGATAAAATTGTACCTGCCTCTACTACTACCTCTGGCAGCTTGTTCCAGACACTCACCACCCTGTGTGTGAAAAAATTGCCCCTCTGGACTCTTTTTTTGTATCTCTCCCCCCTCCCTTTAAACCTATGCCCTCTAGTTTTAGACTCCCCTACCTTTGGGAAAAGATATTGACTATCTAGCTGATCTATGCCCCTCATTATTTTATAGACCTCTATAAGATCACCCCTCAGCCTCCTACGCTCCAGAGAAAAAAGTCCCAGTCTATCCAGCGCCTCATAACTCAATCCATCAAGTCCCGGTAGCATCCTAGTAAATCTTTTCTGCACTCTTTCTAGTTTAATCATATCCTTTCTATAATAGAGTGACCAGAATTGCACACAGTATTCCAAGTGTAGCCTTACCACAAGGTCTTGTACAACTTCAGCAAGACATCCCAACTCCTGTATTCAATGTTCTGACCGATGAAACCAAGCATGCTGAATGTCTTCTTCACCACTCTGTCCACCTGTGACTCCACTTTCAAGGAGCTATGAAAATGTACCCCTAGATCTCTTTGTTCTGTAACTCCCCCCAAGGCCCTACCATTAACTGAGTAAGTCCTGTCCTGGTTCAAACTACCAAAATGCATCACCTCGCATTTGTCTAAATTAAACTCCATCTGCTATTCGTCAGCCCACTGGCCCAATTGATCAAGATCCCATTGCAATTGGAGATGACTTTCTTCACTGTCCACTATGCCACCATAGAACATTACAGCACAGAACCATTTTTCTGCCTAGTCCCACTGACCTGCACCTGGACCATATACCTCCACACCCCCCTCATCCATGTACCTGTCCAAGTTTTTCTTAAATGTTAAAAGTGAGCCCGCATTCACCATTTCATCTGGCAGCTCATTCCACGCTCCCACCACTCTGTGTGAAGAAGCCCTCCTAATACTTCCTTTAAACTTTTCCCCCTTCACCCTCAACCCATGTCCTCGAGTTTTTTTTTCTCCCCTAGCCTCAGTGGAAAAAGCCTGCTTGCATTCACTCTATCTCTTCTCATCATAATTTCATACACCTCTATCAAATCTCCCCTCGTTCTTCTACGCTCCAGGGAATAAAGTCCTAACCTATTCCAACCTTTCTCTGTTACTCAGTTTCTCAAGTCCCGGCAACATCCTTGTAAACCTTCTCTGCACTCTTTCAACCTTATTAATATCCTTCCTGTAATTAGGTGACCAAAACTGCACACAATACTCTAAATTCAGCCTCACCAATGTCTTATACAACCTCACCATAACATTCCAACTCTTTTACTCAATACTTTAATTTATAAAGGCCAATGTACCAAAAGCACTCTTTACGACCCTGTCTACCTGTGACGTCACTTTTAAGGAATTATGTATCTGTATTCCCAGATCCCTCTGTTCTACTGCATTCTTCAGTGTCCTACCATTTACCTTGTAGTTCTACCTTGGTTTGTCCTTCCAAAGTGCAATACCTCACACTTGTCTGCATTAAACTCCATCTGCCATTTTTCAGCCCATTTTTCTAGATGGTCCAAATCCCTCTGCAAGCTTTGAAAACCTTCCTCACTGTCCACTACACCTCCAATCTTTATATCATCAGCAAATTTGCTAATCCAATTTACCACATTATCATCCAGATCATTGATATAGATGACAAACAACAATGGACCCAGCACTGATCCCTGTGGCACACCACTAGTAAGAAGTCTCACAACACCAGGTTAAAGTCCAACAGGTATATTTGGTAGAAAATACCATAAGCTTTCGGAGCACTGCTCCTTCGTCAGATGGAGTGGAAATGTGCTCACATTTCCACTCTATCTGACGAAGGAGCAGTGCTCCGAAAGCTTATGGTATTTGCTACCAAATAAACCTGTTGGACTTTAACCTGGTGTTTTGAGACTTCTTACTGTGTTTACCCCAGTCCAACGCCGGCATCTCCACATCATGCACACCACTAGTCACAGGCCTCCACTCAGAGAAGCAATCCTCCACTACCACTCTCTGGCTTCTTCCATTGAGCCAGTGTCTAATCCAATTTACTAGCTTTCCATGTATACCTAGCGACTGAACCTTCCTAACTAACCTCCCATGCAGGACCTTGTCGAAGGCCTTACTGAAGTCCATGTAGACAACAACCACTGCCTTCCCTTCATCCACTTTCCTGGTAACCTCCTTGAAAAACAGATTGGTTAAACATGACCTACCACGCACAAAGCCATGTTGACTCTCCCTAATAAGTCCCTGTCTATCCAAATATTTGTAGATCCTATCTCTTCGGACTCCTTCCAATACTTTACCTACTACTGACGTCAAACTTACCAGCCTATAATTTCTCGCATTACTTTTTGGGCCTTTTTTTAAACAACGGAACAACATGAGCTATCCTCCAATCATCTGGCACCTCACCCGTGGATACCGACAGTTTAAATATATCTGCCAGGGCCCCTGCAATTTCAACACTAGTCTCCTTCAAGGTCCGAGGGAAGACCCTGTCCGGTCCCTGGGGATTTATCTACACTGATTTGCCTCAAGACAGCAAGCACCACCTCCCCTTTAATCTGTATCGGTTCCATGACCTCCCTACTTGTTTGCCTTATTTCCATAGACTCCATGCCAGTTTCCTTAGTAAACACGGATGCAAAAAACCCATTTAATATCTCCCCCATTTCTTTTGGTTCCATACATAGCCGACACTCTGATCTTCAAGAGGACCAATTTTATCCCTTGCTATCCTTTTGCTCTTAATATACCTGTAGAAGCTCTTAGGATTATCCTTCACCTTGTCTGCCAAAGCAACCTCATGTCGTCTTTTAGCCCTCCTGATTTCTTAAGTAGTTTCTTGCACTTTTTATACTCCAGCATCTTATTTGCTCCCTGTCATACATCTCTCTCTCCTTTTTTTATCAGAGTTCCAATATCCCTCGAGAACCAAGGTTCCTTATTCTTATTCACTTTGCCTTTAATCCTGACAGGAACATACAAACTCTGCACTCAAATTTCTCCTTTGAAGGCCTCCCACTTACCAATCACATCCTTGCCAGAGAACAGCCTGTCCCAATCCACGCTTTTTAGATCCTTTCTCATTTCTTCAAATTTGGCCTTTTTCCAGTTTAGAACCTCAATCCGAGGACCAGATCTATCTTTATCCATGATCAAGTTGAAACTAATGGCGTTATGATCACTGGAACCAAAGTGTTCCCCTACACACACTTCCGTCACTTAGAACCATAGAAAATTACAGCTCAGAAACAGGCCTTTTGGCCCTTCTTGTCTGTGCCGAACCATTTTTTGCCTACTCCCACTGACCTGCACCTGAACTTGTCCTAACTCGTTTCCTAATAGGAGATCTAATATTGCATCCTCTCTAGTTGATACCTCTATATATTGATTTAGAAAATTTTCCTGAACACATTTTACAAACTCTAACCCATCTAGACTTTAACAGTATGGGAGTCCCAATCCATATGTGGAAAATTAAAATCCTCTACTACCACAACTTTGTTTCCTGCAGTTGTCTGCTATCTCTCTGCAGATTTGCTCCTCCAATTCTCGCTGACTATTGGGTGGTCTATAATACACCCCCATTAATGTGGTCATACCTTTCCTGTTTCTCAGCTCCACCCATATGGCCTCGGTAGACAAGCTCCCTAATCTGTCCTGCCTGAGCACTGCTGTAACATTTTCCCTGACTAGCAATGCCACCCCCCCACCCTTCATCCCTCTGCCTCTATCACGTCTGAAACATCGGAATCCTGGAACATTGAGCTGCCAGTCCTGCCCCTCCTGTAGCCAAGTTTCACTAATGGTTATAATGTCATAATTCCATGTGTCAATCCACGCCCTCAGCTCGTCTGCCCTCCCCACAATACTCCTGGCATTGAAATAGACACCTCAGAAGATTATTACCACCACACACAACCCTTCTATTTGTGATTTTGCATGAACTATTAACATCATTTATTTTCACCCCCGCTCCACTATCTGCTCTGGCACTCTGGCTCCCATCCCCCTGCAAATCTAGCTTAAACCCTCCCCAATAACATTAGCAAACCTTCTTGTCTGTGCCGAACCATTTTTTACAAGGATGTTGCCTGGATTGAGTGGCATGCCTTATGAGGATAGGCTGAGGGAGCTCGGTCTTTTCTCCTTGGAGAGACTAAGGATGAGAGGAGACCTAATAGAGGTGTATAAGATGTTGAGGGGCATAGATCGGGTGGACTCTCGGAGGCTTTTTCCCAGGGTGGAAATGTCTGCTACGAGAGGACACAGGTTTAAGGTGCTGGGGGGTAGGTACAGGGGAGATGTTAGGGGTAAGTTTTTCACAGAGGGTGGTGGACGAGTGGAATCGGCTGCCGTCAGTGGTGGTGGAGGCGAACTCAATAGGGTCTTTTAAGAGACTCCTGGATGAGTACATGGAGCTTAATAGGATGGAGGGTTATAGGTAGGTCTAGAAGGTAGGGATGTGTTCGGCACAACTTGTGGGCCGAAGGGCCTGTTTGTGCTGTAGTGTTTCTATGACTATCGATTCAAATATCTCTGCTAGGGGACCCGCAATTTTCTCCCTAGCCTCCCACAATGTCCTGGGATATACCTCATCATGTCCTGCAGATTTATCTACCTTGATGCACTTTAAGACTTCCAGCACCACCACCTCTGTAATATGTACACTCCTCAAGACATCACTATTTATTTCCCCAAGTTCCCTAACATCCATGCTTTTCTCAACAGTAAATACTGATGAGAAATATTCATTTAGGCCCTTACCCATCTCTTGTGGATCCGCACATAGATGAACTTGTTGATCCTGAAGAGGCCCTACTCTCTCCCTTGTTACTCTTTTGTAGATGCAGAAAGCATGTTTCCTCTGGCTGTGGAATCTCGAATGGGGGGTTGGGGGGAGATACAGTCTTGGAGTAAGAGGCAATTAATTTAGGACTGAGATGGGGAATTCCTTTACTTGAGGATGATAAATTCTCAACCTCACAGGGTTTTGCAAGCTTAGTCATTGAATATATTCAAGGTGGCGATAGATCTCTTGATACTAATCACATCCAGGGATAAGGGGATAGCGCAGGAAAAAGCCCGAGGGGCTTAATACTGTGTGCAGACTCCACACATAGTCACCCAAGGCCAGAATCGAATGGCCTACTGCTTTTCTGTTCCTACGTTCTTGTAGACGAGACCAGTCTGGCACGTTAGGCAACCTCAACCTCTCTGCAGGACATTGGTGAACCGGTTGAGTTTGTACATTAACCAGATAGCTTTATGCTTGTTTTTTTTTTGGTGCCAACTCGAGCTTCATTGAATTCATTTTTGTCAGGTGCTGTCCTGAATTCTGCCTTTTGTCCATTCCAATTTGATGTTTCTAGTTTTTAAAAATTTGTAGCATTGAATTTAATGTTTAAAATAATATGGATTTTAATATTCAATGGATTGATGGGCCTGGCTTAGGAATTTGAGTTGCATCTGCAGTTTGCCAGCCATTTTCAGGTTGGCAAACTCGAACTAGTGGTGTGCCACAGGGATCAGTGCTGGGGCCTCAACTATTTGGAATCTATATCAATAACTAGGATTGAGGGACTAAATGTATGGTAGCTGAATTTTCTGATGACAAAGATAGGAAGGAAAGGTATCAGGGTCTACAAAGAAGAAAAAATGAGTTGAATAGGCACAAATATTGGCATATGGAGTAATGTGGGAAATTGTGAACTTATCCACTTTGGCAGCAAGAATAGAAAAGCAGTATACGATTTAAATAGAGATTGCTTAACTTTGGTACAGAATAATCAGGATGTCCATGAATCTCCAGAAGTTAGTAGGCAGGTACAGCAAGTAATTGGGAAAGCAAGTGGAACATTGACATTTATTATTCTGATTTGAAAAAGAAAAATGATTGCACGAGAAGCAGTTCAGAGAAGGTTTACTCAACTCCACATCCTGGGATGAAATACTTGTCGTATGAAAGGTTGAAGAGTTTGGGCCTATATGTATTGGGATTTAGAAGAATGAAGCGTAGGATCTTGAGGTGATTTGACAGGATGCATTACAGCAGGATGTTTCCTCTTGTGGATGAGAGTAGAACTAGTGGACACAATTTAACATATAACAAGGGGCCGAATGGCAGTAATAGGCCATTCGGCCCCTTGAACCTGCTCTGCCATTCAATAAGATCAGGGCCAATCTGAATGTGGTCTCAACTCCACATTTTGTCTACTCCTGAAAACCTTTGACTCCCCTTTTGGTCAAGTATTTATCTACCTCTGCCTTAAATATTCATTGCCCCTGCCTCTACTGCTTTCTGGGAAAAAGCTCCAAAGATTCACAACAAAGAAAGCTGTTCTCATCTGTCATAGATGGAAAATGTTATTTTTAAACCGCATCTCCTTGTTCTTGTCTCTCCCACAAGAGGAAACATCCTTGCAATATCCACCCTACAAAGTCCCCTCAAGATCTTGGGCTTTGGTAAGATCACTTGTTAATCTTAACTTCAGTGGATGCAGGCCCAGTCTGTCCAACATATTTCCATGCAAGGTTAACCCTCCGTCTCCCCAATCCCAGGTATCAGTTGAGTGAATCTTCTCTGAGCTCCTTTAAATAAGACCAAAATTGTGCACAAATCTCTGGTCTCATCAGCTGTGCCACTGTGACAAAAGATTCCTGCTTTTATATTACGTTCCTCTTGCAATAAACAACAATATTCCATTTACCTCCCTAATCACATGCTGTACCTACATACTAACATTTCCTCATTCATATACCAAGATACCCAGTATCTTTCTGTCTGCAGTTGCACCCTATTTAAATAATATGCTGCTTTTTTATTTTTCTTGTCAAAATTCAAATTTTTCCACATTATCCTCCCATTTGCAAATTTTTTTCCCCCACTGGCTTAACCTATCTACGTCGCTTTGCAAACTGCTTATGTCCGATGAACATGCGAAATAGCAGAAGTAAGCCTTTCATCCCTTGAGCCTGCTCCGCCATTGGTTTAAGATCATGGCTGATCTGTGTTTATCAAATTTCACGTTCCCATCTATCCCCAATAACTTTGATTCTCGATAGGCAATGGAATCAATCTACCTCTGCCTTCAAAACATTCAATGACTCCCACCTCCACTGCCTGTTCCAAAGTTGCACAACCCTCAGGAAAAAATGTCTCTCATCACTGTCCTAAAAGGGTGAACACAGTAAGAAGTCTCACAACACCAGGTTAAAGTCCAACAGGTTTATTTGGTAGCAACTACAATAAGCTTTTGGAGCGCTGCTCCTTCGTCAGATGGAGTGGAAATGTGCTCTCAAACAGTGCACAGAATCACAGAAATCAAGTTACAGAATACTAATTAGAATGCGAATCCCTACAGCCAGCCAGGTCTTAAAGGATCTTAAAGGTCTTGCAGAATCTCACTAGCTGCTCTGTCTGGAGACAATACACATCTCTTTAACCTGTGTTTAATGCTCCCTCCACCACATTGTACCTTTAAGACCTGGCTGGCTGTAGGCATTCGCATTCTAATTAGTATTCTGTAACTTGATTTCTGTGATTCTGTGCGCTGTTTGAGACCACATTTCCACTCCATCTGACGAAGAAGCAGCGCTCCGAAGGCTTATGGTATTTGCTACCAAATAAACCTGTTGGACTTTAACCTGGTGTTGTGAGACTTCTCACTGTGTTCACCCCAGTCCAACGCCGGCATCTCCACATCATGGCTAAAAGGGTGAGCCAGTATTTTAAGTACAGTGATCCCTAGTTCTGGACTCACACGCAACAGCAAACATCCTTTCCATGTCCACCTTGTCAAAACCATTCAGGATCTCGGATATTTCAATCGAGCTCCTCTTCTTTAAACTCCAGTGGAAACAAGTCCAGTCTGTCCAACCTTTCCTCAAGGCAATCTGCTCATTCCAGATATCAAACCTCCTCTAAAATGCTTCCAAAGCAACTACATCCTTCCTTAAATAAGGAGACCAAAATTGCATACAGTATTCAAGATGTGGTCTGCATAACACCCTTTTATGTTCCATTCCTCTTGTAGAAATGAATAGCATTCTTTTAACTTAATTATTTGCTCTACCTACATACTAGTTTTTTGTGACCCATGCATCAGAACTCCTAGCTCCCTCCGAATTCTGAAGTTGCTCTCCATTTAACTAATACGCTTATTCTTCCAGCCAAAATGAGCAACTTCACATTTTCACACATATACACCGTCTGCTAGATTATTGCCCACTGACAACCAATATACCATGCTAATATGTAACCACCTACACCATGAGCTCTTATTTTACGTAGTTATGTTTGATGTGGCATCTTATAAAATACCTTCTGGCGGTCCATGTGTAGCAGGTCACAGGTTCCCCTTTATTTGCGTTGCTTGTTATTTCCTCAAAGAACTCCAGTAAATTAGTCAAACATTTCCCTTTCAAGAAACCATGTTGATTGCTTTAATAAGCAATCTTCCTTTTAAGGTGAAGATGGGGAGAATTATTTTCCATGAGAGTTGTTTGTGGAATTCTCTTCTCTTGCAAGTAGTGCAGGTTGGGTTCCTGAATTTATTCAAGGCTGAGTTAAATTTTTGATAGACAAGGGAATTGAGGGTTATGGAGTTGAGACCACAACCAGATTGGCTCGTATAATTTCAAATGGCAGAGCAAGCTCAGGGGGCCAAATGGCCGCCTGCTGCTCCTAATTCCTGTGTTTCAATGCATCAGTTATTGAAGCTTTGCTGTAGATTGATTAAAACGTGTGGTAATGTTTGAACTCAGCTTGGGTCAAGAACATTACCAACTGAACCAACCTGGTATGGAACTCTCAGTATAGTGAGTGACTTTACCGGCATTGTGTTTGGAACAGTTTCATAACAAATTTTCTCAATGCTTTTCATTGTTACCATTTCTTATCGAGTACATTTCATGCAATGTGGCATTGTTTATTTGTGTCTTTAGATGTTCGACAGGGATTAATTGGTGTGGGTTTGATAAATGTGGAAGACCGTTCAGGATTACTCACACTGGATAAAGGTAAAAATGTATTAAAATTTAAACTGATTATTGCTGGTATTTTTGTAATTTGGGTTCCCATGTCTAACCATATGATGAATCAATTTCAGATTATAATAATATTGGGAAATTCCTGAATCGAATCCTTGGTATGGAGGTACACCAGCAGAACGCACTCTTCCAGTATTTTTCAGACACTTTAAGTGCTGTAATTCAGAATGCTAAGAAGAATGGAAGATACGATATGGGCATTTTAGGCAAGTCTTTGGTTTTCTACTGCCCTAATGTGAAGTTTATTACACAACAGTTGCTGATTTGCTTTTGTTTTCGACAGATCTGGGTTCAGGGGATGAGAAGGTGAAGAAACTAGAAGCGAAGAAATTCTTAACTCCAGGGTATTCTGTATCAGGACATGTTGAAATTTACACTGTAAGTGCCTGACCATTCAGTATGGTGATTTGTTTTTTGCATTTTCTGTTGCTTTCCTTCCCACAACCCTAGGGATGTTGCCCTCACCTGAGTTCCCATTCCCCAAGTCTTCAAATGTTGTGCTAAAGTATAAATGGAGCTAGGTCCAGTCCTCATCCAAGGCCTATGTGCATGCTGCCAAAGAGCAAGACTTGAACTAACTCTCCCTCCCACCTCTGCACTGTTGAAGCTGTTATTCTTTTGATGCCGTGGAAGTTACTATTGACCAAGAGTCGGGAGCAGGTCGGGGCTGGGAATTCTGTCACGAGTATCTCACCACCTGTCCACCGTCTACAAAGCACGTGCCTGGAGTCTGATAGAACTCTCCACTTGCCTGGATATATGAAGCTCCGACAACACTTAAGCTTGCAATCATCCCGGACAAAGCAACTTGCTTGATTGACATTCCATCCACCACCTTAAATGTTCACCCCCTCCACCACCAATGTACCAGTGTGTACCATCTACAAGATGCACTGCAGCAGCTCACCAAGGTTGCTTTGTCAGCACCTTCCAAATCCAAGACCTCGACCACCCAGAAGGACAAGAGCAGCAGATGCATGGGAACACCACATCATGCAAATTCCTTTCCAGATTGCACATCATCCTGACTTGGAACTATATTGCTATTCCTTCAGTGTAATTAGGTCAAAATCCTAGAACTCCCTCCCAATCAGTACTGTGAACTTCCCTGCACCGCATGGACTGCAGTGGTTCAAAAAGGCGGCTCTTCTGAAGGACTATTACAGATGGACAACAAATGCTAGCCTAACCAGTGATACCCATGTACTGTGAAAAATAAACAAAAAGCTGGAGACCAGTACAGACCAGGGATTGAACTCAAAAGCATACTAAATCTTCATAAATAAAAGCAAAGTACTGCAGATGCTGGAACCTGAAACCAAAAGAAAAAATGCTGAAAAATCTCAGCAGGTCTGGCAGCATCTGTAAGGAGAGAAAAGAGCTGATGTTTCGAGTCCAGATGACCTTTGACATCTCCTTACAGATGCTGCCAGACCTGCTGAGATTTTCCAACATTTTCTCTCAATCTTCATAGCTATATACTAGTTGCTCCAAATGGGAATTTTTTTTCATTCATTCGTGGGACATGGGTGTCGCTGGCTGGGCCAGCATTTTATTGCCCATCCGAATGCCGAAGGCAGTTGAGTCTCAACCATGTTGCTGTGGCTCTGGAATCACATGTAGGCCAGACTAGGTAAGGATGACTGATTTTCTTCCCTAGAGGGCATTAGTGAACCAGATGGGTTTTTCCAACAATCGACAATGGTTTCGTGGTCATCAATACATTCTTAATTCCAGATATTTTTATATTGAATTCAAATTCCACCATCTCCTGTGGCAGGATTCAAACCCAGGTACCCTGAGTTTCTGGACTAATAGTCTAGCGATAATACCCACTAGGCCATCTCCTCCAAAAAATACCCAATCCCAAACAGCACAGTCAATAGACAGTTACAAAAAAAATACAAGTACCTCAACGCAGTAAACGTTGAAATGTCTAAATTGTTTTGTGGTAAATCAAGTTGTATGCTTAACGTTTTGCTTTATGGATTATCAATGTCTATTTTAATTCGGTATTGATTTTTGTAGATAAGTGTTGAAAGAGGGATGTCCTGGGAAGAAGCTACAAAGATTTGGGCAGAACAAATGGGAACAGATGACGGCTTCTATTTGTCAATGCAGGTAAACAAGGAGAGAGAAATTAACTCTTCATAGAATCCTACAGTGCAGAAGGAGGCCATTTGGCCCATTGAGTCTACACCGACCACAATCCCACCTAGGCCCTATCCCCATAACCCCATGCATTTACCCTAGCTAGTCCCCCTGACACTAAGGAGAAATTTAGTATGGTCAGTCCATCGAACCTGCACATCTTTGGACTGTGGGAGGAAACTTGAAACCCACACAGACACGGGGAGAATGTGCAAGCTCCACACAGATTGTTGCTGTCACCAAGATTACATGGTAGTAAAATGTGATCCTTTGAATCCCAGTGATATAGAATGATAGTTATCCTTTAGTAAATTGGAATTGATGAAATAACACTGCACGTGATGTGGTTTAGTTTGCTGTGTCTGCCTGTTCCCAGTCCTCTGCTCTGCGATTGTGTATTGGATTGTGCAGCAGTAGAAATAGAGAACGCTTGGCAATAACCAAGCAGTAAGTGTAACCTATGTAGTGTTTGCAATACTGAAAAATGTTCAAGCCTTTGAGTTGATGGAGATTTGAGGTTCAGTCGTTGTTACCCATGCTTGGTCTGAGTTTGAAGTGAACTGCATTTCTGAGGATCTGGAATGTATAATGTGAAATATGGTCATAGAGTGCGGCGTTGGTGAGGTCTGCTGTTTTGTTAGCAACCTAACAACTGAAGAATACAACATGGAAATTGCAAAGTACTGCAGATGCTGGCTAATGAATCAAATAGGTTTTCGCAGGTATCACAGCTGCAGGAGAAAAAATTAACTGGTTTCAATTATACCTTTTTGAAAACCGAAAAGAGGGCTGCAGCCAAAATGTAAAATGATCCATTCACTGACTTATCGGTGATGTATTTTCAGTATTTCTTTTGTGAAACAGCAAGGAGATTTTCTTTTGTTCCCAAAGATAAAGAATTTCCTTGAACATAAAATGTCTCAAATTACATTTCACATAGGAGCGAACACACTGAACTATATTAAGAGAATTGAGAAAGGTGATTGATAGCAAAATCAAGGCAGGGAGAGAAGTAACAGGTTTGAGTGGAGGGGGTTGAGTTTGAACCTTGAATCTTTTCATTTTAATGCAAGAATTTTTTGCAATTCTGGTTTTCTAAATAGCTAGAGCAGAATCTGAATGAGATTTGAAAACATTCATCGTATTCATTTGATTAGAGCATTTCATTTCCATTCTAACACCTGCTAAGTATTTCTAGTATTTTATTTCTTTAGTTGATGCTTCCCTGATCCACAACACAATGCTCCAGAATATACAGAAACCTAACACCACCATGGCACCTTCCCATGCAATCACAGAAGGTTTAACACCTGTTCCTTTACCTCTTCCATGCTTATCATCAAAGGTCCAAAACACACATTCCAGGTTAAGCAGTGTTTCACTTGCACCTCTTTCAATTTGGTCTATTGCATTCGCTGCTCCCAATGTGGTCGTCTCTATATCGGAGAGACCAAGCGTAGACTGGTGATCACTTTGCTGAGCACCTTCACTCTGTGCGCAATCTGGATCCTGACCTTCCTATTGCTTGCCATTTTAACACACGATCCTGCTCCTATGCCCACATGGCTGTCCTTGGCCTGCTGCAATGTTGCAGTGAAGCTCAACGCAAAGTGGAGGAACAGCATCTCATCTTCCGGCTGGGCGTTTTACAGCCTTCCGGGCTCAACATCGAATTCAGCAACTTCAGGTGATTAGTTCCACCCCACCTTGACCCTTTGTTTTCAGTTTATTTAATTTTTACTGTCCTCTACCTTTTATTTATTTCTTGTCGTTCTTCATTTTTCTTTCGCCCTCCCCTCCCCCACTATTTCCCCTACGTGATCCCCTTTTACTTACCTTTTCTCCACCTTTGCTTCCCCTTTTTCACCCCCTTTTTCTAATTTTACCTTTCCTACCCATTCCCTCCTCCCCTCCCCCCACATCTTCATCGGTCACACCTTACCCTCTGATTTTAGTTTCTCCTGCCGTTTGGCCATTCACACCCCTTCTCTCTCTGGGTTGCCATTAGCAGCCCTTTACCCTGGTTTCTGTGGCTATGAATCATCATTCATTCCCTCACCCTGCAGTATAAATATCTCCCACTTTCTATGCCTTTTAACTTTGACAAAGGGTCATCTGGATTCGACGTCAGCCCTTTTCTCTCCTCACAGATGCTGCCAGACCTGCTGAGATTTTCCAGCATTTTCTTTTTTGGTTTCAGAAACCTAGTTCATTTGGAGAAAAGTCATTGCCCTGGCACTGGTTAATTTTCTCATTTAACTATTTGAAATTCTGACTCTCTTGTGCCAAGCATTCATTAAAAACTACTTACAAGAATATTTGGAAAAGTTTGTTTTCTCATGGGCCATAGGAGTTTAGTTAACCAAAGCAGTTAGGAAAGCAGAATGACATGTTTTACATAGTATTTGCTGCTTTGCTCAGTCCCACCTTTAGCTGGAAGAGGATCTAGTTGCAGACTTTGAAAATAATGCTGACTGAAACTGGGATTTTTCTAAGATACATTCTGTTGTGGGAATGCTGCATCTCTAGCAAGGAGATTGAATTTTGGTCAAAGAGTCAAATAACTTGAAGCAGAAACTGAAATTGAAATCCATGAATTGGAGCCTGCTGCTCCACAGAATAAGTTGAGCTTCTGTGCATGCCCTGACCACTTGAATATTATTCTTAATTTGCAGCACACTGATTTAATAGATCTTGAGCTGTACTGGAATTATTCAGATTTTGTACCGAGAATGGAAAGAGGAAGACTAGGAGTCCCATCCATGTTCACTGGTGGGTGATGAATTCTCCATCAGCAAACTCCTGTGATGCTGACCGGGGGAGTTGCTAAACAACTGTCACCAAATTGAGGAAACACCTCAGAGCTTTCCTCCTGAACTCTGAAAAGTTTAAGCAAGTTCCAAGAGATCACTGTTACCTTTGAAGTCGCATAGAATGTATTTAACAAATCCTTGCTGCTCTAGTTTTGTCAGGTGTTTGTGGGCCCAGAAAGGACCAGATTTTATCATTGCAGATTCTCTTCAGAATTGGCCTTTTGAGTTCTGGATCCGTAATTTGACAGTGCCTGGTCATATGAAAACACTGGTGCTTCTCGGGTTTATAAAAAGTGTCTGGTACAAAAAGCAACTGGAGAAAAGATGGTTATTTTTTGGTGAGAGAGCTGATGGGCAGTATGACCTGTATCATGGGTCACTGCATTACTCAGTTTTGCATTCCTAGAATGTAAATTTATTTTGGTTAAAAACATCAATTTGAAAATAAATAGAGGGAGGATTGTGAAATATACTGGAGACAAAACATTACAGGCTTTAAACCCTGTGTCGTCGCCTTGTGCACCTTCCAAGGGTCAACTAGGTGGCTTCACGAGTTTGTTCAAGTAATTAAAACAACGTAGAATTTTGCAAAACTGTTGAAAGCTGAATGCAATCAGGCCACTATACAGCATCTGCTTCAAATAACCATCAAGCTGGTTTGATTTGCACTTTGCTCTCATTACTTGTTAAAGGTGAGCTGGGTGCTAGTAAGTTAAATTTATTATCTGGACAGTGATTCTGTGAATGCATGTGACATTCATAGCAAAACATATAAATTGACAGCACAAGTTGAAATAAATATGTATGATCTGTTAACCATTACAGCGACATGGCTGTAGGATGACAAAGACTGGGACCTGAATATTCAGCATCATACACCCTTTAGGAAGACAGAAAACAAGAAAAAGGTGGAGTGAAAGCTCTGTTAATTAACGATTACATTGGTTCAATAGAAAGAGATTAGCTTAATTCTGGAGATCAAGATGTAGAATCAGTTTGGGTAAAGCTGAGAAATGGTAAATCTAAGAAGTCACTTGTGGGAGTGGTTTTTAGGCCCCCTAACAGTAAACACAGGATGGGGTATACAGGAAGAAATAATGAGGGCTTGTGAAAAAAGTATGGTGATAATCATGAATGATAATCTCTGTATAGATTGGATAAATCAAAATGACAATGGTAGCCTGGATGATGAGTTCATTGTGTTTTGGGGACAGATTTGGAGCAAGCTATCCGAGATCTGGTAATGTACAATGCGACAGGATTAATTAAAGACCTCAGTGAGGTGTCCCCTAGGTACCAGTGATCGTATAATTGAATTTTACATTGTTTGAGGGAGACTAGAGTTTTAAACTTAAATAAGGCAATTATGAGGGCATGAAAACACAGCTGGTTCTGGTATCCAGGAAATTGGGTTAAGGGATAGGTCAGCCATGATCTGGTGGCAACAATTTCAGAGTGCTCAAAAGATGCATTCCAATGAGAAGGAAAGACTCGAGGGAAGAATATACCATCTGTGGCTAACTGAAGAAGTTACAGATATTGTGGCATCAAATTGAAACAGTATATAATTTTGCAACGGTGGGAAGCAGGTCAGAAGATTGGACAGAATATAAATAACAGCAATGAATGACAAAGATTGAGGGAGAAATTAGATATGGGAGAAAACTCGCTAGAAATATTAAGAGTTTCTACAGGTCAAAGGAAAAATAGGGAGTGTTGGTCCTCTGGATTAGTGAGAATGAATAATGGAAAAGGAAATATTGGATAAATTGAACAGCTATTTTGCATCTGTCTTTACTGTAGTGGATACAAATAACATCCCAGAGGAGGTGAAGGGGAGGCAGGATATAAATTGCTTTGAAAATACTAACTGCATGGTCGCTAAATTTGCTGATGACACCAAGATATGTAGGAAAGTAAGTTGTGAAAAGGACTTGAGTCTGCAAACACACATGGAATCGTAGCAAAATTACAGCACAGAAGGAGGCTATTCGGCCCATCTTGTCTGTGCCAGCCCGAGAGTACCCACAGACTATTTCCTCAGGTGGATGGAGCTATTACAAGGGGGCATAACTATAGGCCCCATGGTGGGAGATATAGGAAGGATGTCCGAGGTAGGTTCTTTACGCAGAGAGTGGTTGGGGTGTGGAATGGACTGCTTGCAGTGCTAGTGGAGTCAGACACTTTAGGAACATTTAAGCGGTTATTGGATAGGCACATGGAGCACACCAGGATGATAGGGAGTGGGATAGCTTGATCTTGGTTTCAGATAAAGCTCGGCACAACATTGTGGGCCGAAGGGCCTGTTCCGTGCTGTCCTGTTCTATGTTCTATGCCCTTTCTAAACCCACCTTCCTGCACTCGGCCCATCACCCTGTAGCTTCCAGCACTCACGATGCAGGTCCAGGTACTCTTTAAGAATTTAGGGTCCCTGCCTCCTCCTCCAATTTGAGCAGTGAATTCCACACACCCATCATCCTATGCGTAAAAAAATATTCTGCCTCATGTCCCAAGTACACCTGCAGCCACCTATCTTGAATCTATGTCCCCTCATTTTAGAAATTCTCCTCCAAGGGAAACAATTTTATCTTGTCCATTCTATCTCTTCCCCCTCATAATTTTATACCCTTCGGCCTTCCTTGTTCCAAGAAAAATAACCCCAACCTATCCAAACTTTCCTCATAGCTACACTTTTCTAGCCCTGTTTATTCTCATAAACTTCTTTGCGCACTCTCCAGAGCAATTACGTCCTTCCTGAATTGTGGTGACCAGAACTGCACACAATACTCCAGTTGTGGCCTCACCAGTGCTTTATAAAGTTCCAACATTATACCCTTACTTTTGTATTCTATACTTCTGCTCATGGAGACCATTCCAGATACCTTCTTTACGGCCTTGTCTACTTAAACTGCTGCCTTTAGGAGCCTGTGTACGTGTATGCCAAGATCTCACGTCATCTGCTGTTAGTACATTCGTATTTATTGTGCATGCCCTTTAACTGTTCTCCCGAAATGCATTACCTCACACTTGTGTTAAAATCTAAGTGTGATGGAAACCACTTTACCGCCCACTCCACCAACCCATCGATATTATTTTGGAGATTATAGCTAGTTATCCTCAGCTCAATACCTACCCAACCAATCTTTGTGTGGTCTGCAAATTTTCCAATCGTGTCCCCCATGTTACCCAAATTGTTAATATATAACACAGCAAGGGTCCCAACACAACCCTGTGGAACACCACTTGAAACAACTTTCCATTCGCGAGAGCATCCAACAACCATTATCTTTTGTTTCCTGTTACTAAGCCAACTTTTGATCCAGTTTGTCGCGTTACCCTGCATCCAATGGGCTTTTGTGTTGTTGACCAAACTGCCATGTGGGACCTTGTCAAACGCCTTGCTAAAATCCATGTATGCACATCCACCACTACTTTCATCAACCCTCGTCACTTCCTCAAACAATTCAATCACGTTTGTGAGGCAAGACCTTCCTTTAGCAAATCCATGCTGACCATTCCTGGCAGGTCCATGCCTTTCCATGTGACAGTTAATCCTATTTCTCAAGATTGATTCTACTAATTTGCCCACCACCGGTGTAAGACTAACTGGTCTATAATTGTTTGACATTTCCTTCAATCCCTTTTTAAACAAGGAAACTGTGTTTGCATTTCTCCAGTACCTCCCCTGTATCCAGTCAGAGTTGGAAAATCATTCGCACAGCATCTCTATCTTCTCCCTGACCACATTCAGCAGTCTTGGAATCGATCCATCTGGCCCTGATGACTTATCAGGATTCTTTCAAGGATTCCAACCCTTCGAATATTTCCTCTCTTTATGATTATCCCGTCCAATATCTCTCTTCCTCCCAGACTACTAACTCTGCATCATTCCTTTCGTTTCTAAACACAGAGACAAAATATTCATTTGAAACCCTTCCCACAGCCTATGTGTCTACACACAAGTTCCCTTCATCACTGATAGATCCCACTTTTTCCTTGATTAACCTTTTACCGTTAATACATTGGTAAAACATCTTAGGATTTTCTTTAACTTGCTAATCTTTTTTCATGCTCTCTTTGATTTCCTTATTTCCTTTTTTTACTTTGTCCCTGCACTTCCTATATTCATCGGATAAGTGAGTGAGCAAATATTTTGCAGATGGTGTATAATGTAGGAAAATGTGAACTTCTCCACTTTGGCAGGAAGAATAGAAAAACAGCATAATATTCAAATAGAGATATTGTGGAACTCTTAAGGTATGGAGTGACCGGAGTGTCCTAGTACATTAAGTACTTAATTTGTTTCTGAAAAAGTATGGCGCTCAAATTTTTGGATAAGATTCTTGAATTAATACAGAATTTTTGTAAAGGCCATTAAATATTTTGTTGCATTTTCAAACATTGAAATGGAGTGGTCCATCAAGATCAGCATTACCCATTAATAAGCACATCTCACGCACCCACCCCCCAAATATTTTTTAATCCAAATATATTTAAGAAACAACCTGTGGAAATTTAATTTGTAAGGTTGTCACAAAATGGGCTATAATGACACAGCATAAACTACGTAGTTTATCTTCCATGAATAACAACATGTACATTTTTTTTCTTCCAGATAAGAAATAATAAAAAGACGGCAATTCTGGTCAAGGAAGTTAATAGCAAGAAGAGATTATTCATGATGTACAGGCCAAACACTGGCAAGCAGCTCAAACTAGAGAATTATATTGACCTAAAGAAGAAATATAAAAAGGTGAAGGAACATGGACTGAAGTTTTTAAGTTTTTGTTTATTAGTGTCGCAAATAGACCTACATTAACACTGCAATTAAGTTATTGTGAAAATTGCCTCGTCGCTACACTCCAGCACCTGTTCAAGTAGACTGAGGGAGAATTTAGCATGGCCAATGCACTTAACCAGCATGTTTTTGGAGTGTGGGAGGCACCCGGAGGAAACCCACACAGACACGGAGAATGTGCAGACATCGCACAGACAGTGACCCAAGCTAGGAATAGAACCTGGGTCCCTGGCACTGAGGCTAATTGAATGTGCACTGTGCTAGAAGTGGTCTTGCTTGTGTTATAACATACTTTGGAGATGATCTTTCTATATCTTAAATTAGTTTGTTTCCTCATTATAGGGCCTGGCATAGGTGAAACATTGCTGCATTGGTAGTGTTATTTTTACCTCTTCAAAATCAAATGAATTGACCGATATCAACAGTTCTATTGCTATAGTAATTCTGTAGCTGACAAACTGGGGAGGGTCACTTTTTTGTAAAATTGAGAAGTATTTTTGCATCTGTCTTTATAGGTAACCTCTGGGGAAGCAGAGTCACATTGGATGGAACAGTACAAGTCATCTGCTGAGACGTGTACTCATGCATATTGGTTAGTATAGCCATTAAAAACAATGGTTTAAATGTTTCTAAAGGCTGTATCATTTTTCTTTCATTGTGAATGCTGCAATTCCTCTATCTTTCTGAACTACTCTGCATCTACCAAATTCCCCCTCCTTTCTAAAGCCCATCTTTCCCACAATTGAATTTGAATCCTTTCAATCAGATTAATACCTGTCACAGCAGTGATTGCTCTAACCCTGTGGTCTCAAATAGTCGATCGCAATCGATTGAGACATCAATTGTCATTGGCTGCAGAAAATGCGTGGGTCTCAGGCTTCTTATCATGACGAGCAAATCAGCTCATTGGCTGCTGAATTGCAGGCAACGAAAGGTGGCCTAAACTCAGTGAAGACAAAATGATAAGTAAGGAGCCAAGAGGGTGCAAATCTTCACTGGGAATGGGAAGGTGAATTTATTTTTATGAATGTCAACGGTAAGACCATTGTCAACAGCCTCGAGTAAAACAAGTAATTTGGAATGGCATCAAGACAGACAATGCATGCAAAATTTCAAGAAAATTTCCCTTTAAACAGCACCATTCGGACAAAGAAAGTTGGGTAGTTAAAGGAAATGTTGCAAGTTCAACAGTCACACTTTTCAAAACCTGTGGCTAAAGGCAAGGCGAGCAAAAGGGCATATTTCCGCATTGGCCATCTGCTGGCACACAGTAAGAAACTGTGCACCAATGGCAAAGTTAGCAAGCAGGCTATGACGGATGCTGCAGACACCTTTTTTAAAGACTTTAAAAACAAATGACAGCCATCGAGAGTAACAATAGGCAGAAGGGTGGAATTGTTGTGAGGATGTATCAGCAAATACACCAAAAATTATCAGGCTGTGAATGTTTCTCACGGCAGTTTGAGTCAGTAAATATGACGCATATGGCCCAGTTGATGCAATGCCATGCAAACGAAAACAAAGATGCAACAATAAAGCAAGACTTGACTTTCCTCACTCTTTTGCCACTCGGGACAAGAGGCGAGGATGACTACTAGAAATTTAAAAGGTGTGTGACGAAGAAAAACATTCCGATCAAGAAACTGGTTTAAATCACAACCGATGGTGCACCGTCCATGCAGGCTTTGTGGCACTTTGCAGAAATTATCCTGAATTCCCTTATTTTGTCAATTAGCACTGTGTTAACCACCAACAAGTGTGAGCAAGCAAGATTATTGATTTTTCTCATGTAATGACAGTTGTCAAGAGCGCTAACTCAATTTATGCCAGAACTCTGCAATATCACTTGTTCAAATCGTTACTCAATGCCACCATAGTGAACTAATCCTTCATGCAGATATGAGGTGGCTAAGTTGAGGAAAGTCCTCCTGAAATTGTCACCTTAAATCAAGAAATGAGGTGTACTGCAAGCTGTCAGACAATGTATGGTTGCTGGACTTGGTGTTTCTTATGGACATAAACGCAGAATTGAATGTGCTGAACTGTGAACTGCAGGGGAGGGACGGAGATCTGTCACGCATGATCAGTGCAGTGAATGTGTACAAGTTGAAACTGGGCCTGTGGTCCTCCCAGTTAAAGAACAAAATTACTGAGCACTTCTCAAGTCCAGAGAAAATCCAACAGCAGGTCAAACAAAAGGTTCCATCCAAACAAATTCTGTGACCACCTGAACAAATTGGAAAAGGAATTCAACTGACGATTTCTGGAGTGAGACAAGATGGACCAAATCATCGTTTGTTTCATCCTTTTTTTCAAGTGGACATTGACGAACTGACAGCAACATTTCAGCAGGTGTTTGAACAAAACAGTGGGATTGGCATGGAAATAATCGTCATGCAAAATGACATAGAGCTGAAAACTAGGTCAAGAGACAAAGATTTTTGGGAACTTATAAACAGGGAGAAGTACCTCTTCTGACGTGCACTAAATGTGAAGGTTGACTTTGGTTCCACATACCTACTGTGAGGCGCCATTTTCCCTGGTAAAAATGAAGTCCAAATAAACTTGTCTTACAGCAGATGCCCATCTGATGGGACTCAGACTGGCCATCTCAAACTATAACCCAGACTTCACAGCATTGTCACACTAAGAATAGATGGGTGTTATGCGTAGGTATATTTTAGGGGGTTTTGTAATGTCAAATTTTTGAGGTGATCACGTGGTGCATTTTGATGCTAAAAGTGATCTTGTGATTAAAAGATTGGAGATTATCATTAGACTATTAAACCAGAAACTCAGCTAATGTTCTGGGGACCTGGCTTCGAATCTTGCCATAGCAAATGATGGAATTTGAATTCAATAAAAAAAATCTGGAATTAAGAGTCTACTGATGACTGTAAAACCATTGTCAATTATCAGAAAAACCCGTCTGGTTCACTAATGTCCTTTAGGGAAGGAAATCTGCCGCCCTTACCTGGTCTGGTCTACATGTGACTCCAGACCCACAGCAATGTGGTTGACTTTCAACTGCCCTCTGAAATGGCCGAGCAAGCCACTCGGTTGTATCAATCGCTACAAAGTCTCAACAAAAAAACGAAACCAGACGGACCACTTGGCATCGACCGAGGCACTGGAAAAGACAACAGCTAAACAAACAGCCCTGTCGACCCTGCAAAGTCCTCCTTGCTAACAGGGCTAGTACCAAAATTGGGAGAGTTGGTCTCTCAGACTAGTCAAGCAACAGTCTGAGGTAGTCATTCTCACAGAATCATACCTTACAGATAACACCCCAGACACCACCGTTACCATCCCTGGATGTGTCCTGTCCCATCAGGACACACACGAAGTGGGTGTGAGGGATGTCAGATCAGCCATGATCCTATTAAATGGTGGAGCAGGCTCGAGGGGCCGAATGGCCTTCAATTCCTGTCTCGTGGAATACATACTGCCCTGTTCTTTGCAGACAGAACAGATGCACAGATTGTGCCTGTTTCAGTTAAACAAAATAACTGACATTCATTTGCTGATTAATCCCTCATGACAGTCCTTGAACAATCTGGGTCAAGCTGTCAGGTTTAAATTTCAAACAATGCTTGGCAGTAATCTGTCAGACACAATCAACTGGTGCATTCTCCATGGCACCGCATCTACCAATAAGAGTCTGCTTGCCAGCCAATCAACATTCTTCACTTGTGTAGTTGGTTGTTTTTCCTTTTTACTGACATTCTTGTGAAGTGTCCCAATGGTTGTCAGGCAAAAAGCTTCACCGTGTCTCTGTTTCAGCAATACACAAGTCCTATGCTACCAAACAACTCTTTAATTGCACTTCATTGAAGCATTTTGGCATGTTTTTGCTATATAAATGTACATGAGCACTCAAAACAAAATGGATGAATTAGTTGCGCAGATAGATGTAAATGGGTATCATATAGTTAGCATTGCAGAGACATGTCTCCAGGGTGACCAAAGTTGGGAACAAAACATTAAGGTCTATTGAGTGTTTCGGAAGAGATAGTATTAGATTCAAAGAAGAAGTATACAAATTGGCAAGAAAAAGCAATAGACCAGATTGGGAGCAGTTTAAAATTCAGCAAAGGAGGACCAAGGGATTGATTAAGAAGGGAAAAATAGAGTATGAAATTAAGTTAGCGGGGAACATAAAAACTGACTGTAAAAGTTTATCTAGGTATGTAAAGAGAAAAAGATTGACACAAACTAATGGCCCTTAGAAACGGGAGAATTCATAAGGAACAAAGAAATGGCTGAGGAACTAAATTCGTACTTTGCGAAGATAGAAGCAATGTACCAGAAGTTCTGAGAGAAATAAGTTTTAGTGAGAAGCTGGAGGAATTCAGCATTAGTAGAGAAATGGTTTTGGGGAAATTGGGATCAAATCTCCAGGTGCTGATGATCTTCATCCCAGAGTACTTAAGTGGCCCTGGGAACAGTAGATCCATTGGTCATTCTCCAAATTCTTTGGACTCTGGACTGGTTCCTACATTCCTAGGAATGTAGGAACCAGTAGCTAATGTAACCCCACTATTTTTGAAGGAAGGTAGAGAGAAAACTAGACTAGTGAGCCTAACATCTGTACTGAGTTGCTAGAGTCCATTATCAAGGATTTCGTAGCTCAGCGTTTGAAAAGCAGTGGTATAATCAAAGTCAGCATGGATATACAAAGGGAAACCATGCTTGACAAATCTATTGAATTCTTTGAGAATGTAACTAGTAGCATTGATCAAGGAGAACAGGTGGATGCAATCTATTTGGACTTTCAGAAGGCTTTCAGGAAGGTCTCACATAGACTATTATGTAAAGTTAAAGCGTATGGGACTACGGATGGTATTTTGAGATAGATAGAAAGTTGGTTAGCAGTCTGGAAGCAGAGTTGACATAAATGGGTCTTCTTCTACGGCTGGTGGGTACCGTAGGGATCTTTGCTGAGACCCCAACTGTTCACTATATAATATATTCATGATTTGGAAGAGGGAACTGAATGTATTATCTCCAAATTTGCAGATGATACAAAGTTGGGTGGGAGGGTGAGCTGTGGGGAGGATGCAGAGATGCTTCAGCATGATTTGGACAGGCTGAGTGGGCATATGCATGGCAGATGCAGTATTATGGTGATAAATGTGAGGTTATCCACTTTGGTAGCAAAAGTAGGAGGGCAGATTATTTGAAAGAATGTAAATTGAGAGGTGGCTATTCAGCGAGACCTTGGTGTCCTTGTGCATCAGTTGCTGAAAGTAAGCACGCAAATGGTATTTCATAGCGAGAGGATTTAAGTTTGGGCATAAAGATGTTTTGGTGCAATTGTATAGGGTGTTGGTGAGGCCACATCTGGAGCATTGTGTGCAGTTTTTGAAGAAGGATGCCCAGCTATAGAGGGAGTACAGTAAAGGTTTACCACGCTGATCCCTGGGATGGCAGATCTGACACGAGGAGAGACTAAGACAGTTAGGATTATATTCATTGGAGTTTAGAAGAGGAGAGAGGATCGCGTGGAAACTTATAAAATTCTAACAGGGTTAGACAGAGTAGATTCAAAAAGAATGTTCCCAATGGTGAGGGCGTCCAGAACTAGGGTTCATATTTGAGGATGAGGGGTAAAGCTTTTAGAACTGAGGTGAGGAGAAATTTCTTCACCCAGTGTGTGGTAAATCTGTGGAATTCACTACCACAGAGTAGTTGAAGCCAAAACATTCTGATTTCAAGGAGAAATTAAATATAGCTGTTGGGGCTAAATGAATCAAGGGATATGGGGGGGGGGGAAGGGGGAACTTGAATTTGATGATCAGCCATGATCAAAATGAATGACCTACTCCTAGTTTTTATGTACTTTGTAAACTTTGTACACTCCTCTTTCCAGATGCGGTTGCATTTTTTCTCTGTTCTTCACATCATTCCCTGACATAATTTAGCAGAGGGCTCAGAGAGTTCCATTTTGTCACTGCAGAATCTATTGCCTGGCTTGGTGATTACTGCACTTAAAAAAAAAAATTGGAGGATTGTTTGCCTTTCCCCATTTTTTGGGACATGTGGTGAGTTTCAAGACCTTGGTACTCCAAGCTGGAGAGGCACTGCAAGTTGATTTGTCATCTTCCTTCAAGTTCTAGACATGAAAAGACAAACACATGTCTGAAGATACTTGGCTGCAGCAATCAAATAATGGGTCGCTAAGTTCTTGAAGACTGATGTGCTGTAATTCCATAGATAACTTCAATCCTCAATTAACTAGTTACATGGGAAATAGGAACAACTCCTCTGCCATTCAACTAGACCATGGTTAATATTCTACCTTTGTTATTACCTGTTGAGTTTGGTCTTGCATATACTCGATGACTTGAGCTTCCTTTGGGATACAATTCCAAAGTTTCATCACCCTCCTTGGGAAACAGTAGGGCCCATTGGCGACCAACCTGACAATTTGTGTATGGAGCCGGAAGACATCAGAGAGATTTTAAATGAGTACCATGCATCTGTATTCACCATGGAGAAGGATGATGTAGGTATAGAAATCAGGATGGGGCATTGTGGTTTCCTTGAGCAACTTAACATTGAGAGGGAGGAGGTATTAACAGTTTTAACGGGCCTAAAGTGCTGATATACTATTATTCGAGAAGGGAAGTAGGGAAAAACCAGGAAAGTACAATCCAGTGAGTATAACGTTAGTAATAGAATTTTTTCCAATAATTTCCCTGAGGGACAGAATTACTCTCCAATTGGGGAGGCAAGGATTAATCAAGTAGTCAGCATGGTTTTTTCAAAGGGATTTCATGTCTTTCAAATTTGATGGAATTTTTCCAGAAGGTGACTGTGCATAGATAAGGGTAGTGTAGTTCATATGGACCTCAGTAGAGCTTTTGACCAAGTCCCATATGGGAGGCTGATGAAGGTCAGAGCCCAAGGGATCCGGGGCAATTTGTCAAACTGGATCTAAAATTGGCTTAGTGGCAGGAGGCAGCGGGTGGACGATGATAGAACCATAGAAAATTACAGCTCAGAAACAGGCCTTTTGGCCCTTCCTTTCTGTGCCGAACCATTTTATGCCTAGTCCCACTGACCTGCACTTGGACCATATCCCTCCACACCCCTCTCATCCATGAACCCGTCCAAGTTTTTCTTAAATGTTAAAAGTGACCCCGCATTTACCACTTTATCCGGCAGCTCATTCCACACTCCCACCACTCTCTGCGTGAAGAAGCCCCCCCTAATATTCCCTTTAAACTTTTCTCCTTTCACCCTTAGCCCATGCCCTCTGGTTTTTTTCTCCCCTAGCCTCAGCGGAAAAAGCCTGCTTGCATTCACTCTATCTATACCCATCAAAATCTTATACACCTCTATCAAATCTCCCCTCAATCTTCTACGCTCCAGGGAATAAAGTCCCAACCTATTCAATCTCTCTCTGTAACTCAGCTTCTCAAGTCCCGGCAACATCCTTGTGAACCTTCTCTGCACTCTTTCAACCTTATTTACATCCTTCCTGTAACTAGGTGACCAAAACTGTACACAATACTCCAAATTCGGCCTCACCAATGCCTTATATAACCTTACCATAACACTCCAACTTTTATACTCGATACTCTGATTTATAAAGGCCAATGTACCAAAGGCACTCTTTACGACCCTATCCACCTGTGACGTCACTTTTAGGGAACTCTGTACCTGTATTCCCAGATCCCTCTGTTCAACTGCACTCTTCAGAGTCCTACCATTTACCCTGTACGTTCTTCTTTGGTTTGTCCTTCCAAAGTGCAATATCTCACACTTGTCTGCGTTAAATTCCATTTGCCATTTTTCAGCCCATTTTTCTAGTTGGTCCAAATCCCTCTGCAAGCTTTGAAAACCTTCCTCACTGTCCACTACTACACCTCTAATCTTTGTATCATCAGCAAACTTGCTGATCCAATTGACCACATTATCATCCAGATCATTGATATAGATGACAAACAACAATGGACCCAACACCGATCCCTGCGGCACACCACTAGTCACAGGCCTCCACTCAGAGAAGCAATCCTCCACAACCACTCTCTGGCTTCTTCCATTGAGCCAGTGTCTTATCCAATTTACTACCTCCCCATGTATACCCAGCGACTGAACCTTCCTAACTAACCTCCCATGAGGGACCTTGTCAAAGGCCTTGCTGAAATCCAGGTAGACAACATCCACCGCCTTCCCTTCATCCACTTTCCTGGTAACCTCCTCGAAAAACTCTAATAGATTGGTCAAACATGACCTACCACGCACAAAGCCATGTTGACTCTCCCTAATAAGTCCCTGTCTATTTGTAGATCCTATCCCTTATCACACCTTCCAATAACTTGCCCACCACCGACGTCAAACTTACTGGCCTATAATTTCCCGGATTTCTTTTGGAACCTTTTTTAAACAACGGAACAACATGAGCCACCCTCCAATCATCCGGCATCCGGCACCCCCCCCGTGAATACTGACATTTTAAATATGTCTGCCAGGGCCCCTGCAAGTTCAACACTAGCTTCCCTCAAGGTCCGTGGAATACCCTGTCCGGTCCTGGGGATTTATCCACTCTGATTTGCCTCAAGACAGCGAGCACCTCCTCCCCTTTAATCTGTAAAGGTTCCATGGCCTCCTTACCAGTTTGCCCTATTTCCGTAGACTCCATGCCCGTTTCCTCAGTAAATATAGATGCAAAAAAAACCATTTAGTATCTCCCCCATCTCGTTTGGTTCCATACACAGTGTACCACTCTGGTCTTCAAGAGGATCTTTTGTTTTTGTTTTTGTGATGAGAAGCTTGTGTCCAGTGATGTTCAGGGATTGGTGCTGGGTCCCTTGTTTGTAGTGTACATTAATGGTCTGCATGTGAATATCGGAGGTACGATTAATAAGTTTGCAGATTACACAAAAATTGGTTGTGTGCTAAATAATGAGGAGCGAAGTCTTAGATTGCAGGACAATATAGATGGGCAGAACAGTGGCAAATGGAATTTAGTCCGGTAAAGCATTTTGGGAGGACTAATAAGGCAGGGGAATGTACAGAGGATCAGGGGGACCTTGGTGTGCATGTGCATACATCGCTGAAGACAGCAGGACAGGTAGTAGATAAGGTGGTTGAGAAGGCATATGGGAAAATTGCCTTTATTAACTGCGGCATTGAATATAAGAGCAGGGAGGTTATGATGGAGCTGCATGAAATGCTGGTTTGGCCACAGCTGGGATAGTGTCCAGTTCTGGTCACCACACTATAGGAAATATGTGATTGCACTAGAGAGGGTACAGAGGAGATTCGCCAGGATGTTGCCTGGGTTGGGGTATCTCAACTACCAAGAGAGACTGGATAGGCTGGGATTAGAGCAAAGAAGATTGGGGGGGGGGGGGGGGGAGAGAGAGAGAGAGAACCTCATTGTGGTGTATAAAATTAAGGGGCATTGGTAAAGTGGATAGGAAGTAACCTTTCCCCTTAGCAGAGGGATCAATAACCAGGGGCAGAGATTTAAGGAGGTTTATAGGAAATGTGAGGAAAAGCTTTTTTCACCAAGGGTGGTGGGAATCTGGAATTCACTGCCTGAAAGGATGGTAGAGGCGGGAACCCTCACAACATTTTAGAAGTATTTAGATGAGCACTTGAAAGACCATGACATACAAGTGCTGGAAAATGGAATTCAAATAGCTAGATGCTTGATGGCTGGCGTGGACACAGTGGGCTGAAGAGCCCCTTTCTGTGCTGTAAGATTCTATGGCTCTCTGACTCCTGAGTGCAGAAGTTCCTCCTCATCTCAGTATTAAATGACCTATCTCTCTTATTCTGAGACTTCTATTTTCCCCAGCCAGGGAAAACATCCTCTCTGTATCAAACCTGTCAAGTCCTCGAAGAATTCAATGAGATCACCCTTCATTTATCTGAACTCCAGAGAATACAGACCCGTTCTCCTCAATCTTGTAGGGCAATCCTGCAGTCCCAGGGTTTAGTCTGGTGAAACTTCATTGCACTCCCTCTGACAGGTATACCTTGGGTAAATCCATCAAATCCCCACAGTGTAGAAGGCCATTTGCTCCCATCAAGTCTGCGCCAACAGACGCGGCATGATCGCACAGTGCTTAGCATTTCTGCTCACAGCACCAGGGACCCAGGTTCAATTCTGGCCTTGGGTGACTGTGGAATTTGCACATTCTCTGTGTCTGCATGGGTTTCCTCCCGGTGCTCCAGTTTTTTCCCACAGTCCAAAGATGAGCAGGCTAATTGAATTGGCCATGGTAAATGTGTGGGGTCACGAGAATAGGGCAGAGGGGCTAGACTAGGTTAGATGCTCTTTCAGAGAGTCAGTGCAGACTCGATGGGTCACATGGCTTCTTTCTGCACTGTAGGGATTCTGATTCTATAGTTAATTGCATCAAGTCTCTCTTCCATACTCTAATCCTTTTGCAATGAAGGCTAATGAATCATTTGTCCTCCTAATTGCTCATTGCATGTCATCTTTCAGTGACCCAGGGCCCTTTGGAAATCAATCTCTCCCCAATTAAGAGCTTTTGTTTTATTCATGCCTGTATTAGGCATTTATTGAAGGCTTAGAAGTTGCTTTTCAATTTGTTCACTTTCATCATGGAAGAAAGTAATTATTAATTCTCTACCCCAAAAATCAAGTGAAAATAAGTTGTGATTGAATTTATCTGGCATGTGGAAATATGTCACCCTCATTCCTTTAGACACAGGACAAGTGCATGTAGCGCACTGAGCAAGTCCCAGTGCATTTCAAGTGGCATCAGTGGCTAAAATCTTTAAAGAGTGAAATGACTCCTTTTGTAATTTTCTTTTCATCCTAATAGGCGTGGAAACTGCAAAAAAGTAAGCCTCGGAATGGCTTGTGAAATCGGGTTGCGGTGCCGCACTTATCATGTCCTCTGTGGCTCAGTTCTTAGTGTCTGGACAAAAGTGGAAGGAGTCTTGGCCTCTGTAAGTGGGACAAATGTAAAAATGCAGATTGTGCGATTAAAAACAGAAGATGGGCAAAGGATTGTTGGTGAGTATGAGCAATGGATTAGCATTATACTGCAAATGGAAATGCAATGTTTTACTTAATACTGAGGCTGGATTGTAACCTGTCAAAAATGCAATTACTTCTGAGCTAATTGTTATGGAGAAGATCAAATTTGTGCCTGTTGAGGTCTTCAAGAGAACCTGGATTTCTTTTCTTTTATCTACCTTCTCATTGCAAATTCTAATCTAGAAATTTACATTTTGTGTGGGTGATCTTCAATACTTGGAGTGGGGAAGCCCTGTAACCTTCTGTATTTTAAGCTGTGTTTATTTTCTTTGCTCGGATCAAAAGTCCGTGATCAGATGAAGATGAATGGACAGACAAGGAAACCTGTCGATCTTGCCAGATCTGCCAGGAAAGTGCTGCCCTCTTTGATTCACAAACAGGGCATATATATACATATAAATTAAATTTGTGTCTATATATGCCCCGTTTGTGAACACAACTCCTCACTCACCTGAAGAAGGAATGACACTCCAAAAGCTTGTGCTACCAAATAAACCTGTTGGAGTTTAACCTGGTGTTGTGAGACTTCTTGCAATAAATTCTGGCCAGCCAGCGACGCCCATGTCCGACAAATGAATTTTTAAAAATATCATATCCATTTACTTCTATTTGTACCTTTAAATCATCCATCATGTGTGCATTGAGTGCCCTTAATTTTGTCTTTTTAATTTTATTATTTCTTCCCATATGCTTGCTGTTGCATTGTCTACCTTTTAATTTCTCCTACTGCACGTCTACTTTTTATCAGTTTTGCTTCTGTCCAATCTGTGCTTTTTCTGAGGTTCCTCCCTCATGTCAAGCAAATCTAAATTCTCCCCCACAAATCTCTCTCCAGATGTTTCTGCTGAGGTGCAAGCCGTCCATCTTTGACAGGTCCCACCTGCCCCATAACCACTCCTAATGCTTCACAGATCTAATGCTGTGCCCCTCCCTCCCCCACCCCACACCATTTCTCAAGCCATGGGTTGATTCGCTCAATCATCGTTTTCCTATGCTCACTAGCAGTTGGCACTGGGACTAATCGTGAGATGATTGATTTGAGGTCATGCTTTTTCATTTCTAACTCCCTAAAATCTGTTTTCGGGACATCATCCCTCTTTTTCTCCCTGTTGCTGGTACCAATGTAGACCATAACCTTGATCCTGGCGTCAGCGAGGCAGCATACCATCCTGGAGTCATGTCTGCAGTTGCAAATATACCTGTCAGTTCCTCTAACAAATCCCCCATCACTATTGCACTTCCACTCTTCCTACTCCACTCGTATGCACCTCACCTGTGGTGCTAGGAACTTGGCTCTTGCTGCACTCCTCTGAGGAACCATCATTGTCACCAGTATCCGAAATGGCAAACCAGTTAGTGAGCACAATTGACTCTGGGTCCTCCTACACAACCTGCCCAGTTCTCTCGGATTATCTGGTGGTCACCAATTCCTACTTTGCCTGCGTGCTGCAACCTGCGGTGTGACCATCTCATAGTTTTCAGCTTTGTGAATGCACTGCAGTGACTTGCTATAGTTCCAAGGTCAAGCTTCTGCAACCAGTGACGATACCTTCAGGACAATGGTGTGTCAGTGATTTCCAACATTTCACGGGATGCACATTCCATTCGACCATGCTGCCCTGCCATGCCTTAAATTTACAAAATGTTCATTATAAATAGAATAACTTGCCAATCAACTTCTTTCTGGGACCAAAGTACCTTTCTAGATGTTATTTTTAGATATTTTACAGTAACTAAATTTCAATTTACTGACTTCCCTTGATAGAAAAATGTATATATGAATTGAAACATATAAAATTCTGACAGGGCTGGACAGACTGGATGCAAGGATATTGTTTCCTCTGGCTGGGAGGTGTAGAACAAGGGGTCACAGTCTCAGGACATGGGGTAGGCCATTTAGGACTGAGATGAGGAGAAACCTCTTCACTCAGGATCGCAGACCCATGGAATTCTCTACCACAGGCTATGTAAGCCTTGATACTGAATATGTTTAAGAAGGAAATTTATTTCTAGACTCTCAAGGCATCAAGGGATATGGCAGGTTCGCCGGACTATGGCATTGGGATAGAAGATCAGACATGATATTGAATGGAGGAGCAGGCTTGAAAGGCCAAATAGGCTGCTTCTATTTTGTGTTTATGTAATCTGATGCATAGAATACCTACAGTGCAGGAAGTGCCCATTTGGCCCATCAAGTCTCCCTTGACTTCCCAAAAGAACATTGTACCCTATCCCCTCAACCCCTTACATTTACCATGGCTAATCCACCTAACCACACATCTTTGGAGTGTGGGAGGAAACCGGAGCACTTAGAGGAAAACCACGCAGGCATGGGGTGAATGTGAACAAATGGAATCTGGAAGGCTGGAATCAAACCTCAGTCCCTGGTGCCATGAGGCAGCAGTGCGAACCACTGTGCCACCACTTTGGTGCAGATTATTTTCTAGAATTGGTTCATGCTTGTTTTTAAACTTGTAGGTCAACTAGAACCCTCCTCTGTTCCTCATAGCCAGGCTGTACATTGGGAAATTGCCATACCAGGTTTTTCATAATTTATGTCCACTGGAAGCTAAATCTATATGCACAATTTGCATTACTAACGGTCAGCTTGCTGTCAGATTCCAACACTTGCAGATTGTAGACATTCATTTCAGTTTGAGGAGTAACCATGCTCTTCAAGAGCTCTTAGATTAGCAAGCAGGATTGTTCTTTAGAATAGAAGTGTGCATATGCCACAGCATTTCAAATGAAGCAAGAGCATTAGGCAGATTTACTTTTTTTGTTCGTGGGATGTAGGCATCGCTGGCTATTGCCCATCCCTAATTCATAGAATCCGTACAGTGCAGAAGGAGGCCATTCAGCCCATCGAGCCTGCACCGACCGCAATCCCACCCAGCCCCTATCTCCGTAGTCTTGCGTATTTACCCTGTTCATCCCCCTGACACTAAGTGGCAATTCAGCATGGCCAATCAACCTGATACGCACATCTTTGGACTGCCTGCTCCTCCATTCAATCATTGCCCTTGCTCGGGGTATTTAAGAGTCAACCACGTTGTTGTGGCTCTGGAGTTAAATGTACAACAGCCTTCCTTCTCTGAAGAACATTAGTGGGTTTTTTATGGCAATCAACAATGATTTCATCAGCAGACTTGTAAATCCAGATGGTGGGATTCTAGCCATGGTGGAATTTAAACCCGGAATGTTAGTCCAGTGACTACCCCACCACCTCCCCATACAGTTTGACAAAAAAGATATTTGACCTGGGTGTCCTTGTATACTAGTCGCCAAAGGTAAGCATGCAAGTGCAGCAGCGCTGAAGAAGACCTTCATAGTAAGAGGATTTGAGTGCAGGAGCTGCAATTCTACAGGGCTTTGAGACCACACCTGGAATATTGTGCGCAGTTTTGTTCCCCTTATCTGAGGACAAATGTTCTTGCTGTAGATGGACTGCAGAGAAGGTTTATCAGACTGATTTGTGTGATGGTGAGACTAACGCATGAGGAGAGATTGAATTGATTAGGATTATATTCGCTGGAATTCAAAAGAATGAGGGGGGATCTCATAGAAACCAATGAAATTCTAACTGGACTAGACAGGGGAGATGCAGGAAGAATGTTCCTGATGATGGGGGTGTTCATAACCAGGGGTCATAGTCGCAAGGATAAGGGGTAAAACCTTTAGGATTGAGATGAGGAGAAATTTCTTCACCTAGAGTGATGAGCCTGTGGAATTTGCTATTACGGAAAGCAGTTGAGGCCAAAGCATTGTATATTTTTAAGGGATTAGATATAGCTCTTGGGGTGAAAGGGATTAAAGGATAAGGGGGGGGTGGAGAAGGAGGCGGCGTGATCAAGCTACTGAGTTGGATGAGTTTGAAAATGAATGATGGATCAGACTTGAAGGGCCGAATGGCCTATTCTTTCTTTGTTTCATGACGTACTGTTGTAAAATTTGTTTAAGTTGGGAATTTGAAGCAGAAACTGTACTTGAATTTCGACAACACATTATTGCCTTTATTAAGAACTTGGCCCACTCTCGAACTACTTCTATTAAGGCCAGAAACGGAGATTTTAATAAGAACATGCTTGCTTAATACAGTCCTTTCTCACCAGATTTTAACATCATGTTCTCGGGCAGCCTTACAAAGAAGTCTTAAAGGATCTAAGTCCATTGTTCTCCATCCACTAAAGTCAGAGGTTGACTTCTCAGCAAGCTTCAGCTTCCTCCAGCTCCCAATTCCTTTAGTTGGAAGACAGTGTCCCTCAACTTTTCCATTTTGGGGTTTCCCTTTGGATGCACATGGTTCCAGAGAACCGAAAGACTCTGATTAATTGGCAAAAGAAAGTGATAACATGAGGGAAACTCCTTTCACATTGCAAGTGTTTAGGATCTGGAATGCATTACTGAGAGTGTAGTGGAGACTGCCAATTGAGGCTTTCAAAAGAGAATTGGATCATTCTATGATTCAGCCCAGCTCCATTCTTACAATACCTACAGTTGGGAGAGGCGAATATTTTGTAAACTTCAGAAAGCAAGAATACATCAAATTTCTCATTGTGCTTGGAAGTTATCACTGACATTTAACTACTTTATCAAGGACAGAGATTTCTCGTCACTGACAATTGTGACTGACCAGGGTGAGGCCTTTTTTTCACCTGGATAACGGCTGCATACAGACTGTTTACAAAGTCCCATGTGACTGAAGCAGACAGCCACAAAAGTTTGCTATGCTTAATTTTGTCCACGCGTCCTAATTTTTGAACTTTGTTTTTCTTCCTTGGTAGCTCAGGTGCAAACTTGGTTGATTATTTTCGCAAATATTTGGCTCAGTGTAACCCTGAAATCTGATTAAAAGGCTGTATTTTGCTTGTCGAAAATGTAGTTGATTGCATTGATGTATTTTTAATCCTTAAACCTACATCTTAAAACTTTGTATTACAGGTTTGATAATTCCTCAGAACTGTGTCTCGCCATTGATGAACATTCTGTCAACGTCGGACCAGTCACAACAGCTGGCACTGCAGCAGCAACAGAAGTGGCAGCAGCTCCACCCTCAAAGCATGAGTCACATGAGCAACACATAGTGACGAGCTGCATGTACTGAGGCTAACCTTACTTGAAAACTGTAACTTACAGGAGTGCAACGCCATGTGACCTTCACTATTTTCAGAAATTCAGGGTCATATTCCAAAGAGATTCCTTGATTAGTGAAGTATTGGTGAAAATAGTGAATCTGGGATTACCTGTAATTAAATCAGAGACAAGTTCTGATTAACAAACGGGCGAAAGTTGAAGGCCAAGATGTTTGGACGCTTTACTTTTTTCTCTTTCCCCTCCTACACCTCTTCATGTTAGCACTTTGTTCTTTACTGACAGCTGCTATAATTCTCCACTTTCATTTCTACCGTTCAAGTAATGGAAAGCAATGTGTGCATTCTTTGCACATCAAATGCTTCACCTTCAAATTAATTTCATTTAATTTCCTGTGTCTTGTTTTGTAGCATAAGTGAGGACATTTTGTAGCTTGTTACAAATGAGTGTGCACTGGTTCCGGAGACATGCTGAAGGCTACGTTACTTGCTGTACGTACCTGGAATGTTTCATGTTAAATACATGCTTATTGGAATTACAACCCTGTAAAATTCTTCCCATCTCTGGGCTGGGTTCGTAAACCCTGCAGTCTTAAAAGTGAACAAGCATTTATTCAGGGTCTGATTATCATGTATATCCTATAAGCAGGATGTAAATATGATACAAAAAAAATGCAAAAATCCTGGCCTATTTAAAAAAAAAGGCAGTATAATTGAAACTTTATTGGGGAATTAATTACTTTATACAGAAGCTGTTTTGAATATGTTGATATGCTTTCTTTCTCCACAATGTGTAATTTCTGGGTAACTGCAAAATGTATGTTCTGTATTTGTTTCATGGCACAATCTTAAATTATCTGGTGATTTTATATTAAAATTCTGAGAACCACTTTAAAAGCTTCATCATATTTAATCACTAATCTAGTATTGGTTATTTTCTACCAAGCAATTTTATGCAGTACTTAGTGTAGTTTAGACAACATCTTTTGACATAGAGGATCACAGTTTTTAAATAAAAACTGTCATTTGTGAAGTTTAATGGAATATTCTGGATTATGGTCATTGTGAGTGCATGCGGGTTGAGGCTGGTGAATACTGTCACCCCTCAGTCATAAAAGCTAATAATTTAAGAAATGTACATCTTGTACCCTTGTTTCCCTCTGATTCACAAATATGTTGGTTGCATGTTTTACTCATGCTGATGAAGCTGGTTGCTTAGACTAGTTGTAAAATGTAAGGGAGAGCCCGTAAGACCATCTCAGGAGCCTCTCGGACAACTGCACTATGTGCAGTTTCCTCAAGTGCTGTTCACACTGTTCAAAGCTATTTAACAGAGCGTAGTTATTACTTCAGTTAGCAAGACTTGTACTGTACAAATGTGTATAGGCTCAGCTATGATATCAATACTTTGTTTTGACTATAAATAGTTTTGTCAACTTTATCAGAATAGGGAGGGAAATTTTGCCATTTCATGCTGGCACAAGTTGCACTAAAGATACTGAATTGTTTGTAATTGTATATTTAAGTTAGAATTGTCAACAAATAAGTTGCAAGACACAGGACTCTTGCAGACTATTAATAAATCATATTGTACTAATGGAAACTAATGGTGTAGAATTTTTAAAGATGAGAAAAGTGACATGTATTCCACAGGATACAGAAGTATATCCTGACTGAACCGATTATAAATAGTGGGATATTTGTTATTAGCATATTCAATGTAAAATGGTTACACTTCCCAGTTCTGCTAATAGTGTGGTAAGTATTAAAATTTCCCTTGTTCATCCAGTATTCAATTGGGAAAGGGGGAGAAGAAATATTGGTGTTCTCTCTCTGACTTTTATCATCATTGCTCTTTTTGGAGGTGACCTTTCCCCTCTGCTCTGTAACTGGAGAATGTTTGCCTCTGGAATTAATATCTTGTGCACCATTTGGTGTTTGAGCCATTGAATCCATGGATCTGTCAATATTTTCAAGGCTTTATAATGTTGGCTCTTATTTGAGCCCGAGATTCATGAGGGTTGTTCTCCATTAGTTGGGCTGTTTATATTTGGCATTTAAATAGGACATCAGAAAGTTACTTTCCACAGAATTTTGTTAAAAGGGGAAGTTACTTTTAATGATCCTTGCTATTATATTTGACCGGAATGAAGGGCTATTGACCGGCATGAAGGGTGACGTGGAAGTGTGCCCGCATTCAAAGCCTCCTTTTTCTAATTGCAGTTCATGTTGGCCCAACTATCTTTCAAAATAACTCGTGCTATACTTATAAAATAAAACCTCATTGCTAACAAGGTTTGTGTTACCAAATTCTTGGGACCAATGTTTTCTCTCTCCTTCCCCTCCCCCAACTGTTTGTTGACTAGGATATGAAGATTGATCTAGATTCCAAGAAAGAACATCACACATCTGGTGGCTAAGGTAGTATTAACCTAGAGATTTACTTCAGTTAAATATTGTGGATCATGTTTGATTAAATATACAGCAGTTTATACACCAAAGTTAAGTCTGGGAGGGGAATTCTGTATTGTTTTGCAGTATAAAGTGTGGCATTTGAACACACAACCTGTGAAAATGTGAAGATTGAAGAAAAAACAGAAAATGCTGGCAACACTCTGGTCAGGCAGCATCTGTGCCAAGAGAAAAACGAGATGATTCAGGTCAACAGTCTTTCATTAGAAGGCCGAGGTGAAATTGGAACAAATGGGCTTCAGAATCCAAGACATTCAATGTGACGTATTTTTACATTCCAATTTGTGATGAGACATTGTGTACACATTTTGAATCTTGGAATTGAAGTTTGTTAAGTGGGGGGAGCTCTTAGCAGGAATGTAAAAGCACCTTAACCATTGCCTGCCATCTACTAAATTGTAAACATGAAAATAAATTGGTTGACATTTACACATCCAGTCTTTGCCAAAACACTTCTTTCCCCTGCAGTTCTCTGCACCTCTCTGTATCATTGTGTTTTTAATCCTCAATCAATCTGTGAAGAGACATTAATTATGGCAGAAATATCCTTGAACAGCTACAACAGGATCTGAACATCCTTATAGTGATTATCTTAGACGCAGCAAACAATAGTGCTGTGTTCGTGCGACAAACTGCAGACTGGGACAGAAGAGACCATCTGGGGATCCAAATCTTTGATGGAAGCAAGCCATTCAGTTCAACCAGTCAGTGTTGGTATTTACATTCCATGTTTTCTTGAATTATTTCGTGGGATGTGTGTCGTTGGCAAGGCCAGTATTCATTACCTGTTCATAATTGCCCTTGAGAAGATTGATGAGAGCTGCCTTGGACTGCTGCAATCCATCCGGTGTGGGTGCATCCGCAATGCTTTTGGGAGGGTAGTTCCAGGATTTTGATCCAGTTACAGTGAAGGAATGACTACATAATCCCAAGACAGGATCATGCGTGGCTTGGGGACATCTTGGGGGTGGAGATGTTCTAGGCATGTGTTGCCCATTTGATTTAATTATTGCCACATGTATTGGTACACAGTGAAAAGTATTGTCTCTTGCGCTATACAGACAAAACACCATTCGTAGAGAAGGTAGGAGAGGGTGCAGAGTATTGTGTTACAGTCATAGCTAGCATGTAGAGAAAGATCAATGCGAGGTAGGTCATTCAAAAGTCTGACAGCATCAGGGAAGAAGCTGTTCTTGAGTTGTTGGTACGCATTCAGACTTTTGTACCTTTATCCTGGCAAAAGAAGATGGAAGAGAGTATGTCCGGGGTGTGTGGGATCCTTGATTATGCGGGCTGCTTTTCTGAGGCAGCAGGAAGTGTAGATGGAGTTAATGGATGGGAGACTGGTTTGCGTGATGGACTGGGCTTCATTCACAACCCTTTGTGGTTTCTTAGTCTTGGTCAGAGCAGGAGCCATACCAAGCTGTGATCCATCCAGAAAGGATGCATTGAGGCATTTATAAAAGTTGGTGAGAATTTCAGCAGACATGCCAAAATTCCTTAGCCTCCTGAGAAATTAGAGGCATTGGTGGATTTTCTTAACTATAGTGTCGGCATGAAGAGACGGGCAGATGGTGATCTGAACACCGAAAATATTGAAGCTATTTGATTATCACGTGTATTAGTATACAGTGGAAAGTATTGTTTCTTACACGCTATACAGATGAAGCATACCATACATCGAGAAGGAAAGGAGAGATTGCAGAAAGTGGTGTTACAGTCATAGCTAGGATGTAGAGAAAGATCAACTTAATGCGAGGTAGGTCCACTCAAGTCTGATGGCAGCAGGAAAGAAGTTGTTTTTGAGTCGGTTGGTATGTGAACTCAGAGTTTTGTATATTTTTCCTGACAGAAGAAGGCGGAAGAGAGTATGTCCGGGGTGCGTAGGGTCCTTGATTATGCTGGCTGCTTTTCCAAGGCAGCGGGAAGTGTAGACAGTGTTATTCACGACTCTATAGTTTGGCCATACCAAGCTGTGATACAACCACAAATAATGCTTTCTATGGTGCATCTGTTAAAGTTGATAGTTGTAGTGGAGTTGCCAAATTTCCTTCGTCTCCTGAGAAAGTAGAGGCATTGGTGGGCTTTCCTAACTATAACGTCCACATGGAGGGATCAGGGCAGGTTGTTGATCAGGGCAGGTTGTTGATGACCTAGACACCTTAAAAACTTGAAGCTCTCCACCATTTTTACTTCGTCCCCATGGATGTATTCGGGCATGCCCTCCACTACACTTCCTGAAGTCATGTCTTATCTCCATTGTTCTGTTGACATTGAGGGAGAGATTATTATCGTTGCACCAGTTCATCAGATACTCTATCTTTTCTGTACTCCGTCTCATCATTTTTGAGATGTGACCCACAACAGTGGTGTCATCAACAAACTTGAAAATTGAGTTGGAGGGGAATTTGGCCACAGTCAAAAGTGTACAAGGAGTACCGTAAGGGGTTGAGGGCACAGTCTTGTGGGGCACCGGTGTTGAGGATGACTGTGGAGGTGTTGTTGCCTATCCTTACTGACTGTGGTCTGTGAGTTAGGAAGTCTAGTATCCAGTTGTAGAGGGAGAAGCCGAGCCCCAGGCCACAAAGTTTGGAGATGACACTCTTAGGACTAATGGTGTTGAAGGCTGAGCAGTAATCTATAAATAGGAGTCTCACGTAGGTGTCTTTGTTATCAAGGTGTTCCAGGGTTGAGTGCAGGGCCAGGGAGATGGCGTCTGCTGTGGACCTGTTACGAAGATAGTTAAGCTGTTGTGGATCCAGGTAGTTTCATAGGCAGGAATTGATTTGTGCCATGACTAACCTTTCAAATCATTTCATAATGATGGATGTCAGAGCCATCAGATGATAGTCATTAAGACACGGTTGCCTGGCTTTTTTTTGGTACCAGGAAGATGGTAATCTTCTTGAAGCAGATAGGGACCTCAGATTGATGTAAAGGGAGGTTGAAGATGTCTGTGAATACTCCCACCAGCTGGTTCACGCAGGACCTGAGTGCTTGTCTGGGTACTCCATCTGGGCCAGTTGCTTTCCATGGGTTCACTTTCGAGAAGGCTGCTCTGACATCTGCAAGGTGACCTCGGATACAGGTTCATCCAAGGCTTCCAGGATGGAGGGCGTGCTCTCACTGACCTCTTGTCAAAATAGAATGCATTGAGCTCATTGGGGAGGGGTGCATTGGAGCTGGCGATTTTACCTGCCTTCATCTTGTAGCCTGTTATGTCTTGCAGTCCTTGCCATAGTCAGCAGGGGTCAGTGTAGCTAGCCTGGGATTCTAGCTTGGTCCGGTACTCTTGGCAACTTTGGATCGCCATAGATCATATCTGGCTTTCTTGTATAGGTTAGGGTCGCCTGACTTGAACGCCTCAGATCTGGACTTCAGGCAATGGATATCCTTGTTCATCGATGGTTTCCAGTTGGGAAACATACGGATTTCTGGTTGGGAAACAAGCTCTCAACCATTTCCACCTCATTCCTGTTGATGTAGACAGGGGCATGTCCTCCACTATGCTTCCTTAAGTCTATGACTAACTCCTTTATTTTGCTGACATTGAAGGAGAGATTATTGTCGTCGCAGCAGTTCACCAGATTCTCTATCTCTTTCCTGTATTCTATCTTGTCATTGTTTGAGATCCGATCCACTATGGGGGTGTCATCAGCAAACTTGAAAATCAAGTTGAAGGGTAATTTGGCCACAGTCATAGGAGTCAAGTAAGGGGCTGAGGACACAGCCTTGTGGGGCACCGGTGCTGAGGATAATTGTGGAGGATGTGTTGCTGCCTACCCTTACTGATTGTGGTCTATGGGTTAGGAAGTATAGGATCCAGACGCAAAGGGAGGCGCTGAGCCCTAGGCCATGGAGTTTTGTAGGAATAATGGTGTTGAAGGCTGAGCTGCAGTCAATAGGAGTCTGACATGAGTGCCCTGGTTATCCAGGAATCAATGGTAGCCATGATGTGGAGATGCCGGCGTTGGACTGGGGTAAACACAGTAAGAAGGCTCAACATCAGGTTAAAGTCCAATAGGTTTATTTGTTAGCACAAGCCACTAGCTTTTGGAGCGCTGCTCCTTCATCAAGTGAGTGGGATTTCAGTTCACAAACAGGGCATATAAAGACACAAACTCAATTTACAAAATAATGGTTGGAATGCAAGTCTTTACAGGTAATCAAGTCTTAAAGGTACAGACAATGTGAGTGAAGAGAGCGTTAAGCACAGGTTAAAGAGATATGTATTGTGTCCAGCCAGGACAGTTAGTGAGATTTTGCAAGCCCAGGCAAGTGGTGGGGGTTACAGATAGTGTGACATGAACTCAAGATCCTGGTTGAGGCTGTCCTCATGCGGAACTTGGCTATCGATCTCTGCTCAGCGACTCTACGTTGTCATGTGTCATGAAGGCCACCTTGGAGAACGTCTACCCAAAGATCAGAGGCCGAATGCCCGTGATCGCTGAAGTGTTCCCCAACAGGAAGAGAACACTCTTGCCTGGTGATTGTCGAGCGGTGTTCATTCATCCGTTGTCATCGTGTCTGCATGGTCTCCCCAATGTACCATGCCTCGGGACATCCTTTCCTGCAGCGTTTCAGGTAGACAACGTTGGCCGAGTTGCAAGAGTATGTACCGTGTACCTAATGGATGGTGTTCTCACGTGAGATGATGGCATCCGTGTCGATGATCCGGCATGTCTTGCAGAGGTTGCTGCGGCAGGGTTGTGTGGTGTTGTGGTCACTGTTCTGAAGGCTGGGTAGTTTGCTGCGGCCAATGGTCTGTTTGAGGTTGTGCAGTTGTTTGAAGGCAAGAAGTGGGGGTGTGGGGATGGCCTTGGTGAGATGTTCGTCTTCATCAATGACATGTTGAAGGCTCCGGCGGAGATGTCATAGCTTCTCGGCTCTGGGGAAGTACTGGACGACGAAGGGTACTCTGTCCGCCGTGTCCCATGCCTGTCTTTTGAGGAGGTCGGTGCGGTTTTTCACTGTGGCGCGTTGGAGCTGTTGATCGATGAGTCGAGCACCATATCCTGTTATGAGGGCATCTTTCAGCATCTGGAGTTGTCTGTTGCGATCCTCCTCATCTGAACAGATCTTGTGTATACGGAGGGCTTGTCCGTAGGGGATGGCTTCTTTAACGTGCTTAGGGTGGAAGCTGGAGAAGTGGAGCATCGTGAGGTTATCCGTGGGCTTGCAGTACAGTGAAGTGCTGAGGTGACTGTCCTTGATGGAGATGCGTGTCCAAGAATGCGATAAGTTCCATCCCACCATCAGACTCACCATGGACTACTCTCCGGAATCGGTTGCATTCTTGGACACATGCATCTCCATCAAGGACGGTCACCTCAGCACTTCACTGTACCGCAAGCCCACGGATAACCTCACAATGCTCCACTTCTCCAGCTTCCACCCTAAGCACGTTAAAGAAGCCATCCCCTACAGATACACAGGATCTGCTCAGATGAGAAGGATCGCAACAGATGATAAAAAACTCCCTCATAACAGGATATGGCGCTCAACTCATTGATCGACAGTTCCGACGCGCCACAGCAAAAAACTGCACCGACCTCCTCGGATGACAAACACAGGACATGGCGGACAGAGTACCCATTGTCGTCCAGTACTTCCCCAGAGCGGAGAAGCTACATCTTCTCCGGAGCCTTCAATATATCGTTGATGAAGACGAACATCTAAGGTTTACTAATGTCCTTAAGGGAAGGACACCACCACCTGAAGATTCCCCTCCGTCACTCACCATCCTGACTTGGGAATATATCGCCATTCCTGCACTGTCACTGGGTCAATATATCGTTGATGAAGACGAACATCTTGCCAAGGCCATCCCCACACCCCCATTTCTTGCCTTCAAACAACTGCACAACCTTAAACAGACCAATGTCTGCAGCAAACGACCAGGAGTGTTCTCTTCCTGTTGGGGAGCACTTCAGCAGTCACGGGCATTCAGCCTCTGATCTCTGGGTAAGCGTTCTCCAAGGTGGCCTTCACGACACACGACAGCGCAGAGACTGATAGCCAGGTTCTGCACACATGAGGACAGCCTCAACCGGGATATTGGGTTCATGTCACACTATCTGTAACCCCCACAACTTGCCTCTATGTGCAAAATCTCACTAGCTGTCCTGTCTGGAGACAATACACATCTCTTTAATCTGTGCTTAATGCTCCCTCCACTGTTCCGAAAGCTCGTGGCTTTTGCTACCAAATAAACCTGTTGGACTTTAAGAAGTTTAACAACACCAGGTTACTGTGTTTACCCCAGTCCAATGCCGGCATCTCCACATCATGCAGCAAACTACCCAGCCTTCAGGAGAACAGTGACCACGACACCACACAACCTCTGCAATACGAGCTGGATCATCGACACGGATGCCATCACCTCACTTGAGAACACCATCCACCAGGTACACGGTACATACTCTTGCAACTCGGCCAACGTTGTCTACCTGATATGCTGCAGGAAAGGATGTCCTGAGGCATGGTACATTGGGGAGACTATGCAGACGCTATGACAACGGATGAGTGAACACTGCTTGACCATCACCAGGCAAGAGTGTTCTCTTCCAGTTGAGGAACACTTCAGCGGTCACAGACATTTGGCCTCTGATCTCCGGGTAAGCATTCTCCAAGGCGGCCTTCACCACACACGACAACGCAGAGTCGCTGAGCAGAGACTGATAGCCAAGTTCCGCACACGAGGACGGCCTCAACCGGGATCTTGGGTTCATGTCACACTATCTGTAACCCCCACGACTTGCTTGGGCTTGCAAAATCTCACTGTCCTGGCTGGAGACAATACACATCTCTTTAACCTGTGCTTAATGCGCTCTCCACTCACATTGTCTACCTTTCAGACTTGATTACCCGTAAAGACTCGCATTCCAACCATTATTTTGTAAATTGAGTTTGTGTCTTTATATGTCCTGTTTGTGAACAGAACTCCCACTTACCTGACGAAGGAGCAGCGCTCCGAAAGTTCGTGCTACCAAATAAACCTGTTGGACTTTAACCTGGTGTTGTGAGACCAACACGGCATCTCCACATCGTGGGACCTGTGATCAGGTGGCCGGCTGGTATCCAAGAGGCGGGGCCGGGAGCCGGGGGCAGGGCGGGATCCAAGGGGCGGGGCCTGTCCTGGGGCAGACGGTATCCGGGGGCGGGCTCTCTGCTCAGTGCCCGGATGGCGGCGCCGCTGGGTATTTTGGCGCCATCATAAAGCGGCCCGCAGCCGCGGGTTGTCGGGATGAACAGCAAGGCGAGTGTGGGGCCTGCTCTGTCAGTGAGTCATGGTAAGAACCC